>NC_142930.1:5888813-5916313 GCF_046866305.1 Octopus bimaculoides | reverse complement strand
CACTCACTCACTCACTCACTCACCCATCCACTCACTCGCTCACTCACTCACTCACCCACTCACTCACTCACTCACTCACTCACTCACTCACCCACTCACTCACTCACTCACTCACCCACTCACTCACTCGCTCACCCACTCACTCACTCGCTAACTCATCCACTCACTCACCCACTCACTCACCCGCTCACTCACTCACTTACTCACTCACTCACTCACTCACCCATCCACTCACTCGCTCGCTCACTCACTCACTCACTCACTCACTCACTCACTCACCCACTCATTCGCTCACTCACTCACTCACTCACTCACTCACTCACTCACCCATCCACTCACTCACTCACTCACACTTAAAAGTGAGAAGGAATGCCTTTCAATTCTTAAGTGTACCTTGTATTCCTCGTCGTCCTATTGAAGTGGTCATCAAAGCTTTTAACTTCAAAGAATATATGATGACTCTCAGAACTTCTGATTACTCCTGGTTCTCTGTTTTCACGATTTGTTTGTGAACGAGGAATGACAAATGTTTTGTGATACGCTGATGGACTTTAAATCTTTGAGGCTGACTAAAAAAATCGGCGGAAGAATATTGCAGACGTTCTCTTTATGTTTTTAACGGTAGAGAATATGTCAACTGAGCTAACCCTTTTCTTTAAATTGATTTCAAATTTTGGCACAAGGGCAACAATTTCGAGGGGAGGAGATAAATCGATTACATTGACCCTAATGCTCACTGGTACTTATTTTATCGACCCCGAAAGGATGAAAGGCAAAGTCGAGTGGGCAGAATTTGAACTCAGACCGTAAGGACGGACGAAATGCCGTAAAGCATTTTGTCCGCGTGCTAACGGTTCTATCAGCTCGCTACCCTATTCTTTTTCTTTATATTATTTTTTCCGTTGTTTAATCCAGATCAAAACCGATCGAGCAGACCCACAATCAAAAGCGTTTCACAAAACTCATCATTGCTTTTTATTCTTCAAATGTATTCAGGTCTTCGTAATCCAGAAGTTTTTTTCGGTTTTAAAATGATGACTGATTCGGAGGAGATTTATTTTCTAATTAATTTAATTCAGTGGTTTTCAACCTGAGTCGATATGGTCCCTGAGGCCCACATAAGATTTTGTTGTTAAAATTTGTGTAAGGACGTAGTTGTTGTTAATACTCCGTCGCTTACGACGTCGAGGATTCCAGTTGATCCGATCAACGGAACAGCCTGCGCACTCCACAGTCTGAGCACTCCACAGACACGTGTACCCTTAACGTAGTTCTCGGGGATATTCAGCGTGACACAGTGTGACAAGGCTGACCCTTTGAATTACAGGCACAACAGGAAGTAAGAGTGAGGGAAAGTTGTGGTGAAAGAGTAGAGCAGGGTTCGCCACCACCCCCTGCCGGAGCCTCGTGGAGCTTTAGGTGTTTTCGCTCAATAAACACTCACAACGCCCGGTCTGTGAATCGAAACCGCGATCCTATGACCGCGTGTCCGCTGCCCTAACCACTGGGCCATTGCGCCTCCGTAAGGACGTAGATCCTAGATGAACCTACATCACAGCAAAAAAAAACAAAAAAAACTCAAAAGACGGCAGCAATGTCGAACTTCCTCATTCAGCAAAAGCCAATCACAAAAGAATGACCATTGAAAAGTGCTCCAGTATGGCCACAACCTTTGGGCTGAAACGCATAAAGGAACAAATTGCTTATACTTATTCAATACACAAATTATTTTAATTTTTTTATACAATGATTCCGGGTTCAGTCCCACATATATGTGTGTGTGTGTGTGTGTGTGTGTGTGTGTGTGTGTGTGTGTGTGTGTGTGTGTGTGTGTGTGTGTGTGTGTGTGTGTGTGTGTGTGTTTGTGTGTCTGTCCCCCTAGCATTGCTTGACAACCGATGCTGGTGTGCTTATGTCCCCGTCATTTAGCGGTTCGGCAAAAGATACCGATAGGATAAGTACTAGGCTTACAAAGAATAAGTCCCGGGGTCGATTTGCTCGACTAAAGGTGGTGCTCCAGCATGGCCGCAGTCAAATGACTGAAACAAGTAAAAGAGTGAAAAGAGAGTAATCCCTAATAATATTTTAAAATAATAATACAGAAGGATTTCTTTTATATTTCCAGTGAATGACCATTGAGGTCCAGTAGAATAAAACAGGAATCAAAGGGGTCCATAGGTTAAAAGATGGTTGAGGACCACTGATTTAACTTCTATCTATTCTCCTACATGGTCACTGACCCATGTAGGAGGACTTGAGCTCAACATGAAACAATCGTTAATTTTAGGGTACTCCCGCTGTTTACAGCAATCGGTTCATTCCTCTTCCGCAATGTTTATCTTCAGTTAAGTGCACTGTAAAATAACCAGGAGCGAACCGAACCGATAATCTCTCTGTTGGTTATCCGGCACCCGAATCAAACCATCCACCCGCCCTCGATTCAGATATGATAAATGTACTCTTAAATGTTCGGTCAGGCTCTTGATTGTCGATAGTACATGAGAGTATGTGAGAGTACTCTAAAAATACGTTAACAAAGTACAAGTAAAGATTAGGCAAAATATCGTTTGAATTTGTAATAGGCATCTCCATGGGTGATGATGATGATGATGATGATGATAACGACGACGACGGTGATGACGACAGCGGTGGTTGTGGCGGTGGTTGTGGTGGTGGTAGTGATGGTGGTGGTAGTGGTGGTTTTGGTTGCGGCACGAAATGGTGTCGATGACAGATAAAGTCTTGCAGGAGGGAAGAAGAATAGAGATTCTCAGATGAAGAGAAACAGCTGAAGGTATTTTTGGTGGGAAGTTGTTAGGCGAACAGTTAGAGAAACATTAATTGTAGATGAGTGAAGAGTAAACGCAGTTATTTGTGTGTGTGTGTGTGTGTGTGTGTGTGTGTGTGTGTGTGTGTGTGTGTGTGTGTGTGTGTGTGTGTGTGTGTGTGTGTGTGTGTGTGTGTGTGTGTGTGTGAATCTCATTATCCTCTCAACTGTTACCCTCCAACCCCTCTCCTCTCCAACTATATGTCATTGTAATCTTCATGCACATCCCACAATGTTAATTATGTTAATTACATGTCACACTAATATTCGTATATACCCCACTACATATATTATGTTAATTAAGTAGTTACCTTTTAATTTCTCTGTTATATTATTTCAAATTTTCAGTTTCGTTTCGTTTCATTGTTTATTCCGTTTTTTTCCTTTTTTTTTACCAAGCATTGCTGACGTATTTTCGTTAGTTTTTGTTGATGTTTGCGCTATTTTTCAAATGTTACTTCTTTATTATCTTGTCTTCTACATTTTCTCCTCTTATTTTTTTTTTCTCTTTCGTATTAACGAATGCCAGGTGAAAAACCGTATAATTATCTAGATTGTGCGCTGACAGGGACACCAGACTATTCACACGCATACACCCCGCCACCACACACACACACACATACGAAAATACTAAACCAATTTGCTAGTTAAAGCCGGTACAAATCTCACAGAGTATGAGCAATGCCTTCGACACACGACAACGTCGATTCTACCCAAACATGAAATATATCTACTTTAGATAATAGCCGGGAGACCATAATTGTTACAAGGACTCTTGTCTTGCTGCTGCTGCTGCTGCTGATGCCGTCATCGTCGTCGTCGTCGTTGCTACCGCTGTTGCTCCTCTTTCTCATTTATTATCGTCAGTCATTATACGGCGAAGGCGGAGCTGATAGGTTTCCGCCGGACAACCGACTCTTCGTATCTTGTCAACGACATTGTTTAACATTTATGATTAAGACAATGGCGACCCCGCTGACTCAGTTCCATTGGATTTAAATAGACAATCAAGCCACAAACAGCTGCAAGTAACACAAGTTGTTCAGTGAAAACTTACAAAAATGCGATGCTGAGTTCAACTTCACTTCTGACTGTTATCTGGACAAGAATATGATCGTAAATTTTCTTCAAACATTGAGTACACGTGTGTGCTTGTGTGTGTGTGTGTGTGTGTGTGTGTGTGTGTGTGTGTGTGTGTGTGTGTGTGTGTGTGTGTGTGTGTGTGTTTGTGTGTGTGTGTGTGTGTGCAGGGGTGGGACGTAGAAAATACAGGTACAACAAATACCATACTTCATAAATTTTTGATTTATTAAAATTATCTCCGCTTCTAGAAGATGTGACACAATTATCAAATGGCAATTGAAAATAGCCCCATATAAAAAGGGGAGACAACCCCAAGAATCAAGAATTCTCGAAAGCTGATATGCCATTAAGGAAGAAGACAGCAGATACGAGGACGGTCGTGAACAAGGGCTTCTACGTCAATAAAGGACCTCTTAATTTATATCAGACTACTTTCCATATCTATTTGTATTACATAGTTTCATTCCTCCAGGATACCATACCTGGATATATAGGAGTTCGCTGGCACATAATTCTTACCAAAATACTGTTATTATTATCTAATAACGGTCTGATTCGGCTCCATTCAACTTAAATTTTTCTGAGGTTCGTCATACGAACCTATCTCGTCAGGCAAAGGTGACCAAGCCTGATGAGCTTATGAAACATTATGCTGCATGTAGCCGAAACAAAACTGTTATTAAAAAATTTTCTGTATGTGTGTGTGTGCGTGTGTGTGAGTGTCTAAGAGTCCATAAGTCAGGAGAAAAATGCACTCGTATATATGTCAATAGAGTGGGTATATTATCCGAAGCGTACAGTATTATATATCCATTACGACCGATATTACTAATCAGTTTCGCGCTAGGGATTCAACAGAGTGTTATGTAACAATACAATTATGTAACACTGCGCTCATCAGAGGTAGTCGATATGGAATGAAATATGGCGATCGTCTACCTCTGATGAGTGCAGGGTTAGTCCGTTGAATCCCTAGCCTGAAACCGATTGGTAAGATCGGCCGTAAAGGATATATAATACTGTACGCTTCGGATAATACACACACAGACACACAGACACACATCATACAACACCTATTAAATGTGTTGAGTAACACTTTCTTTCGTTTATCCACTCACTCGTGCACACACACACACACACACACACTCAGATCGAATAAATAAAGACAGGGTGTGCCTGTATAAGTAATGTCATGCAGATATAAAAGTATTTATACGCAGTTAATCTGTAATAAACATACGCAGTTAATATGTGATGATATTTAACCACTTGAAAATATTGAAGTTATCATCCATGCAGATCAAACACTCCCGAGCGAGTGTATATATTGTTTAAACACACTTCTTTGTAATATTAATCTTTGCTCAAAGTTCAATTCTGTAAAAATGTGTTCAATCGGTCAACTGATTCTCAGAGAGATACTAGTCATGTGGGCCATAGCATCAATATCGTCTTATGTTTTGGGAAGAAGAAGATGGATACAAGTTTAGTGTATCAAGATATGATTGGAAGAAAAGATTTCTATGCCTAGACGTAAATGATTAGATCAAACAGAAGTCAACTTCACTACTTTCGCCAAATCTTCCATCAGTTCAGGTTGGATTAGTGGGAAAAGATCGCGTCAGAATGTATGTGTGTGTGTGTGTGTGTGTGTGTGTGTGTGTGTGTGTGTGTGTGTGTGTGTGTGTGTGTGTGTGTGTGTGTGTGTGTGTGTGTGTGTGTGTAACATATATAGTACCTTTATAACTGGTGCTCCGTCGGTTACTACGACGAGGGTTCCAGCTGATCCGATCAATGGAACAGCCTGCTCGTGAAATTAAAGTGCATGTGGCTGAGCACTCCACAGAAACGTGTTCTCTCAACCTAATTCAGCGTGACACAGTGTGTGACAAGGCTGGCCCTTTGAATTACAGGTACAACTCATTTTTTCCAGCTGAGTGGACTGGGACAACGTGAAATAAAGTGTCTTGCTCAAGGACACAACGCATCGCTGGGAATTGAATTCACGACCTTACGATAGTGAGTCGAATGCCCTAACCACTAAGTCACGTGTCTTCACAGTACCTTTATAAATAGGGCTAATTTAGCTGTTTCTCTGTTGAATGGCAAAATGATGAATAACCTTAATCGATTTCCGAATCTTATTGGATTCTCACCAGAGCTGTCCAAATCAATTTGATGAATCCCAAGGAAACAAGCCGTCAATCTGTTCTTTTACTCAACTATCACAAGGAGCTAGAGAAAACCGGGGTTACTTATTTGCATATCGTAAGTGTAAACACTTTATTTAATACCTGGGACCTCTCAACGGGGCTCGCAGGCTACACAGTATCAAGGTATAATATATGTAACTTTTATAGTTTCTTTATAAACAGCGCTAATTGATCCATACACATATACGTATGTATATCTATATACATGTTCATCTATGTTGCTATACATATGTATTGCTATATTTCAATTTTGTTTATTTATATATTGCATATATATTTACATCTTATATATATAATCCAACGTGCATGAGGAATAACGTTAACTTTATGGCTTTTTTATGTATATTTAATACCATGGGATTATGCATGTGGGTTTCTCTATGATAATACAATATCGATACAGATAACCACGCCAGAAACTTCTAGTGTGGTTATTTGTATTGACGTGAGCAAATCTTGATAATCATTGATAGTAACATTGTCTCTGCAATTTTAACCTGTCCAAAACACCACTCATAGGCATTTTAATTTTTGGAATTTTCAAATATTTCTTTGCGTATGTCAATACAAATATTGAAACATGAACAAACCTTGATAATTATTCATAGTAACGCAGTCTCCGCAATTTTAACCTTTTCAAAACAATGTTTGAAATTTCTTAGAAATCGAACTTCACAAAATTCAACGCCAATTTAACATATGTGGTTAAATAATAAATTCTAGAAACATTCTTTTCGAAAGTCTAAATTACAACAAAAGGCAGCTTTCTATACAAAGAATAGAGTGACCTGAATGTGTCACACCTATTTACGTAGTTACTTCCACGCTAGACTGAATCTTGAATAATAACATTTGTTACAATATCAAGCCAAATAAACACTCCTCGCAATAACTTCCCACCAACCCAAAACCCGCAAACATAATTTCCTCCTGTCCTTCTCCACCACCTCTACCTACACAACTCCTACTCTGTTCTACCTACATGCAAAACAATTAATGAAGACCAGCAAACCGAAACGTCGAAGTTATGGCCAACCTTTTCCTCGTAAAATATTAACGCGTACATATATGTATATGTATGTATTTATGTATATATATATATATATATATATATATATATATATCTATATATATATATATATGTATATATATATATATATATATATATATATATATACATACATACATACATACATACATACATACATACATACATACATACATACATACATACATACACACACGCGCATGTATATATGTATGTATGTATGTATGTATACACACATATAGGCGGAAGAAACATTATTATTATTATTATTATTATTATTCGATTCCGAGTAGTGACCTGAATAATAATAATAATAATAATCATAATAATAATAATAAAAATAATAATAATAATAATAATAATAATAATAATAATAATAATAATAATAATAATAATAATAATAATAATAATAATAATAATAATAATAACAACAACAACATCGAAAACTACCTTAGGAATGAGAACCCAGGTTCGAAATCTCCTCAATACACCTGATGAAGGCTGAAGGGTATATCAGCCGAAAGGTTGTGTTAACAACAAACAAGATGAGGACAAATATCCGTCAAATGTAAATAATGTAAATAATGTACATAATTCCTCATCTCTTAAATATAGAACTGTACTTTAGAGTTAATTTTTTTAATGCAAGTCTGGCGGTTGGTGCTGCTCTGCTAGTTTTTAAATATTCTACTCAAACGTTGTCAATGATAATTGAAGATCACCTTTTTCTACAAAGTTGATTCGATTACAAGCTTTTGACAGTAAATTCGTGACATGGCTGAAACCAGATTCAACAAGGTAAGATAAAGGAAAAGCAGTGACGTACAACTGCGCTTCCCCACCAGAATAGTGGATACTTTGTAGCAGTGTCATTTCTTTTCCATACATTATGTTCTCCATCTTTAAATCTTGCCTGAAATATTTCATCACTCTGCAATTTAATGAGATTCTCTTGTAAACAGATATCTACATCAGCAACATTAACTTCAAAAAGAAATGTCATCCAACGTGATATATTTAACTTCAGTAGGTCGTTAAACTGAGCTTGCATATCATTACGCAAGTTTTTCAAATGTTCAGTATACAAGGTGATTACTGTTAACTGATTCCAAACTAGAAAATTGTAAGAATACACAGCATACAATATCTATTTTCTAGAGCTGTACGTTTCCTGGAAAAGCAGCAATGACTCCTTTGGAGGATAGGAGATCAGAGTTTTCTCCTTGAAGCTGTTTGTTAATCAAATTAATCTTATCAAATATATCTGATAAATAAAATATATCACATTTAGTTGCAAGCGTTTGTTGGCTGAGATTGTTGTTAGCCAGGAATGAGACAATAGTTTATCAAAGTGCAAAAATAAAATAACAACAACAAAATGACACAAACAATTACCTTTTGATAACCATGTGAATTACAAAGCGTTCAAACTCTTCATTTTGATTACAGAATTCATGAAAGATGCGGACTTGTAAATAATATTACGGGCGTCGTGCAGATGTGTGCACTTAATTGTTTTGCAAGTAAGTGTTGCTGGTGTTATCACACTGTATACAAAATGCAGAACTTATTAAATAGGCAACAAGACCTCTGTATCTGCCAATCATGGATGGAACACTAGTGGAGGCGCAATGGCCCAGAGGTTAGGGCAGCGGACTCGCGGTCATAGGATCGCGGTTTCAATTCCCAGACCGGGCGTTGTGAGTGTTTATTGAGCGAAAACACCTAGAGCTCCACGAAGCTCCAACAGGGGGGGTGACGAACCCTGCTGTACTCTTTCACCACAACTTTCTCTCATTCTTTCTTCCTGTTTCTGTTGTGCCTGTATTTCGAAGGGTTAGCGTTGTCACACTGTGTCACGCTGAATCTCCCCCGAGAACTACGTTAAAGGTATACGTGTCTGTGGAGTGCTCAGCCACTTTCACGTTAATTTCACGAGCAAGCTGTTCCGTTGATCGGATCAAATGGAACCCTCGACATTTTAGGATTTATGGGATTTTAAAAAAATTATTAAATTGTTGTTTTTTTTTTTGCAATAAGCGTATAAATTCTAGCGCATAGAACACAAATTCAGA
This sequence comes from Octopus bimaculoides, assembly GCF_046866305.1. Lineage (NCBI taxonomy): Eukaryota > Metazoa > Mollusca > Cephalopoda > Octopoda > Octopodidae > Octopus > Octopus bimaculoides. The sequence goes on along the minus strand of NC_142930.1, from coordinate 5,907,067 downwards.
GAAATTTTCTGAAAATACCAAAAAATAAAAGCCCCGACTACCTGCTACCTTCATTTCTACTCTCTGTTGGAATTGTTTTTAATCGGTGTTTAAAATGTGGGTAGTCCGTATTTTTGGCTCAAATCCCACCCTTGGGAGCAACATCATTCCACTAAATGTGTTTATGGGGAGAAAAATATTGAAAAATATTTATACATGCCAGTGACAAAGAAACGAAGAAGGAATCAGCTGGTCATGAGATGTACTAAAAATAACAGCTAAATCGCCCTTAAATCACACACAATTTTTTCTTATAATCATTTGAATTCTCATGTATAGAAGACAAATCCACAAAAATTTTCTGAAAATTCCAAAACATAAAAAGAAGTTATACACAATATTATATTTATCAGAGAGGGATTAAAATAGTTGTAAATTTCTTTTCTTAGAATATATGTTAAAATACCAGTTATAGAAGATATGAAAAATTTCTTACCTTTATCCTTAAAAAAAAACTGATTAACTCGGAGATCAGTCTTGCGAAAATATGTTGAAATCAATTTGTTGCTAAGAACTGAGATATTTCTTGTGTGAATTCTCTCTCTCTTTTCTATATATATAGTATATAAACACATATATACACACATATATATATGTATACGTATACATGTATATATATGTATATATGTATATATGTATACATACATACATACATGCATACATACATACATACATATATATATATATACATACATACATATATATATATATATATATATATATATATATATATATATATATATATATATATATATGAGAGGTATTGGTATCCAGAAGACCGAAGATGGCAGGTAAGGCTATATAAGACCGACGGAAGGACCGTAGTTAAACGTTCGGTTCGACAATAATACGAAGGAGGAGTCTAATGGGGGTCTTGTATGAAAGTGTCTGTGTTAAATAAGATGAGACAACAAAAGCAAGGCTGTGTGGAATTTATAAGACATTTATAAAGAGAAAGGTAGCCTTACATCTCTTCCTGGGATATTAGGGATATCCCTTCATCAGAGTTAACTAAAGGGAAATAGTAGAGATCAGTATAAGACAGAAACTGATATATATATATGTGTGTGTGTGTGTGTGTGCGTGTGTGTGTGTGTGTGTGTTTGTGTGTGTGTGTGTGTTTGTGTGTGTGTGTGTTTGTGTGTGTTTGTGTGTGTCTGTGTTTGTCCCCACCCCAGCATCGCTTGACATGCGATGCTGGTGTGTTTACGCCCACGTAACATAGCGGTTCGGCAATAAGAGACCGATAGAATAAGTACTAGGGCTACAAAGAATAAGTCCTGGGGTCGATTTGCTCGACTAAAAAGTGGTGCTCCAGCATGGTCGCAGTCAAATGACTAAAACAAGTAAAAGAGTAAAAGAATATATATATTTATGAATACCAGCATGACCGCAGCCACTTGGCTGAAACACATAAATAAATAAAATACATATGTATGTATATATATATATATGTATATATACACATATATACATGCACATAAATACATACATATACATACACATAAATAAATACATATACATACACATAAATACATACATATACTTATATATATATATATATGTACGCGTTAATATTTTACGAGGAAAAGGTTGGCCATAACTTCGACGTTTCGGTTTGCTGGTCTTCATTAATTGTTTTGCATGTAGGTAGAACAGAGTAGGAGTTGTGTAGGTAGAAGTGGTGGAGAAGGACAGGAGGAAATTATGTTTGCGGGTTTTGGGTTGGTGGGAAGTTATTGCGAGGAGAGTTTATTTGGCCTGATATTGTAACAAATGTTATTGTTCAAGATTCAGTCTAGCGTGGAAGTAACTACGTAAATAGGTGTGACACATTCAGGTCACTCTATTCTTTGTATAGAAAGCTGCTTTTTGTTGTAATTTAGAGTTTCCAAAAGAATGTTTCTAGAATTAATTATTCAACCACAATAGGTTAGATTGGCGTTGAATTGGTGCAATTCGATTTCTATTAAGAAATTCTAAACTTTGTTTTGGAAAGGTTAAAATTGCGGTGACTGCGTTACTAAGAATAATTATCAAGGTTTGTTCATGTTTCAATATTTGTATTGATATACGCAAAGAAATATTTGAAAATTCCAAAAATTTAAATGTCTATGAGCAGTTATATGCTGTGCTTAAAGCGGATTTCGGCAATGGATTTTCATTAATAACTATTTATCTCTTCATACTTTTTAAAATGTTTCTGATCTTAGATGCCAGATGCCGGATTACGAAGACACATGGATTTTTAAAGAATTTTCAAACTTAATGCCGTGCGTAAATAATTCTTGATTAAAATTTTCCTTGCTGTCGGAGAAAGAAGAGAAAAAATATGATAATTATTAAATCTTAAAGAAAATGGGGAATAATTTCAAGAAATTAGGATTTAATCTTTGGAAATGTATTTACATGTTTTGGTCTCTTTGACTTTATCATCATGACAAAAGAACTCAAGCCTGCTGATCGGATGTCAGATTTTTTAAATATAGAAAAGAGATACGAATGATTTTGGACGTGTTATTTTGCATAATTACAAATGAAAATAACTTCATTATTTCCATAATTTCTATAATTACATAATATCATTCATTAATCAATTTCCCGTTTTTCAAAAGCACCCTCTTAAATCTTTCTTTCCCATACATACACCTCAGTTTCGCACGTTTACCAATACAAAGATTTCATTTTGGTCCAACTTCGAACCATCGTTTTCCAAATTATATCCGTCTTGATTTTCAATTTACTTTGCCGAAATCGAACATATTTCTAAGACCACGATCGGGAAAAAAAAACAAACAAAATAATAACAATTACTGGTTACGCTAATTAAGGAGGGGGGGGGGAATAATTTTCATAAATTGTTACAAACATAAGAACAAAGCTGGAATATAGCGGGGAGCGGTTAGTCAATTGAATCGATTCCCGTTCTTAACCGGTACTTTATTACCTACAAGTCAAGGGGGATGAAAGGAACAGTCGACCTCGATATGATTTGAACCCAGGGAATAAATAACTAGAAATACCATAAGGTTTTTTTTTTTTGCCGTGGCTCTACCAATTTTATCGGTAGAATGGCCGTTAAAGAATTTTGTAATATTGGTTTAAAATTTGGGCTCAAGGCCAGCAATTTCAGGGAAGCGAGTAAGTCGATTACATCGATCTCGGGTGATCAATTGGTTATTATCTTATCGATTCCGAATGGATGAAAAGCAAGGCTGACCGCAGCCAAATTCGAACTGGGAATGTAAAGACGGACGAAACGCTGCTTAGCATTTTTTCCGAGACTTTATAGAGAATTTCGTAATGTTAAGAATTTATAGCTCAAAATTACTTCACATGTTTAGATGGAAGTCTGATTTTGCTGGCAATCATGAAATCCGGGTTCGATCCTGCTTCGAGTCGATTTATGTCTTGTCAGTGAAAAACGGTAATTCAATAAACCTCTTGTCAACACGATGTGACGCCCTGTTACACCGTCATACACCGTGTTACACAGTATTGCGCAGTGTTACAAATTGTTACATTGGTTTCGTTTGAATGGGGGTGGGCACAGTTATATTGACAATGCGGTTCCGTTGATCGAGCACCTCAAATAGTCAACGTCGAAACCGGTGGAGATCCTTTTCGATGTGGATATGGAAGAGAGACAGAGGGAGAGAGAGAGCGCAAGTTAAAGAGAGAGAGAGTTAGAGCGAGTTAAAGAGAGGGAGAGAACGAGGTAAAGAGAAAGAGAGAGCGAATTAAAGAGAGTGGGGAGAGAGAGCGAGTTAAAAAGAGAGAGAGAGAGTGAGAAAGAGAGAGAGAGAGAGAGTGAGAGAGAGAGAGAGAGCAATATAAACGAGGTTAGTGGCTCTGTGTAACTGATGTAAATAGTTAAACCTAGAATGGTTATGGCGATAAAAACATGTTATATCTATTTCCTTATCTCAAAACTATACATCTTAATTCTTCATTCTAGTTGAAAGTTGACTCTTATTCTATGAGTGCCACTCAAGAACAGAACTCCAACTCTGATAACACTCATACCTTCCCTTAGCGTAAGATAGGGGATCCTTCAACCCATAAATGCGGCCACTCAGACAGTCGGTATGAACACATCGCCTGTCCCGACCCCGCTCCATTTATAGCCACCACAGCAGATAGCATGTTGTAACGGTCGTTTATCATTTATATATACATACATACGTACATGCATACACGCATACATACATACATAAACAGACGCACGCATTCAAACACACACACACGCACAAGCATACATACATACATACATACATACATACATACACACACATACACGCACCCACACATGCATACACAGATAAATAAGAACATTTGTGTAGATATGTATGTATATATTATATAGTTAGATAGATAAATAGATAGACAAATAGACGGATAGATAGATAGATAAATTGAGAGAGAGGGAGATAGATAGATAGTGAGAGAGAGAGAGAGAGAGAGAGAGAGAGAGAGAGAGACAGACAGACAGACAGACAGACAGATAGATAGATAGATAGATAGATAGATAGACAGATAGATAGATAGATAGATAGATAGATAGTTAAGGGGAGCAAGCAAGAAACACGCGTATGTGTATATTTGTATATGTGTATAAGTGTGTGTGTGAATCTGTAATGCGTGTGTATGTGCGCATGCGTGTGTAGGTGTGTGGGTGTATGTGTGCGTATTTTAATCAAACGGAAATACGGTAAATCTGTTCTAAATTAAGCTTGACGAAAGCTAAGCACGTTTTCGTTGTTCGCCATTCTTTGTTAGATTTGATGGGAGATAAATTGGCATCAATTGAAGCAGAACGCTCTGAGGAAGCAGCTACAACTGATGTAAAAGTACTGCGAACCTCGGCACCCGCTTGATATTACTGCTATCTTGTCTTTTGGCCTAGTTTCAAGATAAAATAGCAGAGAGGCATAAATGGCAGGACCTGAAATGTAGAATATACTGCGTTAAAGAACAACGATTAACGGAGATTATCCAAGCAAAAATGGCGACATAAACTCTGTCTAGAGTGATCAAAATTAATAGGTGGAGGGGTCACTCCAATAATAATTGACTGAAATTTTAAACTCACAAAATACACTGATACTTCGCAGTACGAATTTAATTCGTTCCATGACCAAGCTTGTCTTACGATTTACTCGTTTTACAAATCAGTTTTCCCCATTAAAATGTAATTAATCCATTCCAGACCCCCAAAAACCACTCAAAAATAATTTTTGGGGGGTTTTAAAGCAGAAAAGATGTCATTCCAAGTAAAATGACAATTATAAAAAAGAGAATGCAAAAGAAATATGTAAACTGGTTTTTATAACGGAATTACCATAGAGATGGGATGATTTGTGTGCTCGTACTGCGGATTTCCGCTCGTACTTCAAGACGAAAATTCACACGAGTCTCGGCTCGTACAGCAAATTACTCGTACAATGGGACAGTCGTACTGGAAAGGTCTACTGTATTATTCATTCGAATCGATATATAGAAAATCTGTGAGATAAGAATATACAAACATTGACTCCAACCACCACACACGCCATCCTTCTCTGTTTGAAATTATTAGAAATGTTGCAAAGATTTTTCCCTTTTTTTTTTTGTTATTCAATGTTATAAAATTCCTGGCAAATTCGTAGCGTTTCCTAATCGAGGTTGGGTGAAGGGGATTCCCTGCCCAGTCGGTATGGAGGATGCTTACAGCCATTAGAATGAGAGGAAATGAGCGTGCTCAGGATGGGAGATGCGGCATTTCTGCCTCTTGTTGGCTACAGAGCAAGAGAGAGGTTTCAAGCTGGAAGCCAAGACAAGATGACGAGTGATTTGGCCACCTCTGACGATCCACCAACAGTTCAGGGTGTTACGGTTCAGGGTCTAAGCACCCGATGATCATTGTGTACCATCTGATGATACCGGTTCCTTCTGGCCAAAGCTTCATTCACTTTGGTGAGTGGAAAAGAATCGCCTTCGTTTAGGTGTTACCAATGAGATGTAATTCCGGGCAACCTCTTCCATTTGGATATTCTTCGATCTGATCAGAATTATTTTGATCTCTCATTGATGAAATCCTTAATTCAGTTATGTTTGTATGAATGACTGTATGTATATTTAAGTATGGTGTGTGTGCGTGTGTGTAATTTCATGAAACCTAAGGTGTTTTCCTTATGACCAATAACTATTGCTCTCATAATGATTCTTTTTCCAATATACGTATGATGAAAACCAATCTGTGGGGCGGCGGCACGCTCTCATTGGAACGGTGGCACAGTCCCGGTGACACCAATAAACCACTGCAAACTTTACCGTGCACCAATGACCTCCGTCACATTTTATTATAAACTATATCAAACAAGTGTGGCTATGTGGTAAGTAGCTTGCTTACTAACCACATGGTTCCGGGTTCAGTCCCACTGCGTGGCACCTTGTGCAAATAAATGTCTTCTACTATAGCCTCGGACCGACCAAAACCTTGTGAGCGGATTTGGTAGTCGGAAACTCAAAAGAAGCCTGTCGTATATATATATGTGTGTGTATATATATGTGTGTGTGTATATATATATATATGTGTGTAAATATATATATATATGTGTGTGTGTGTGTGTGTTTTTTGTATGTCTGTGTTTGTCCCCCCCCCCCGCCTCCATCGCTTGACAACCGATGTTGGTGTTTCCCTGTAATTTAACGGTTCGGCAAAAGAGAACGATAGATTGAGTATTCGGCTTACAAAGAATAAGTCCTGGGATCGATCTGTTCGACTAAAGGCGGTGCTCCAGCATGACCGAAGTCAAATGACTGAAACAAATAAAAGAATAAAACGTTGAGTACTGAGGTCGATGTATTAGACTATCCCCCTCCCCCAAATTTCAGGCCTTGTGACTTTAGCGGAAAGGATTATTTAAGGCGGTGAGCTGGTAGAATCGTTAGCACGCCGGGCAAAAATGCTTAGCAGCATTTCGTCCTTCCTTACGTTCTGAGTTCAAATTATGCCAAGGTCGACTTTGCCTTTCATCTTTTCGGGGTCGATGAAATAAGTACCAGTTACGCACTTGCCCCCTCCCCCCAAATTTCAGGCCTTGTGCTTATAGTAGAAAGGATTATTGGAAACATTATTAATGCTCATATTTTTAGTGTGTAGTTTAGTTTTGTTTTGTTTTTACCCTAGATTGATATACTAAACGAGAACCAGCATGTGATAGAATAGGCCCCACGTTTCCTCTGCGCGTCGTAAAAAGGCGAGTAAAAGAGGTTGAGGTCGGGTGTGCAGTCCGACCTCGTAAAATCAGCAACGACTACCGAAAGGGTTAGAGGGTTGTCGCCTGAATAGTGCCAATATGTTATCTACCAGGAGTATTAGGGAATCACCAACAAATGGTGGATGCAGCGGCGCGCTGTTATGGCGCATGGCCCCATTCTGTTATTACTTGTTCATTGATCAACCAGATCATTGTCTCCCGTCCCGTATGAAGTTGTTATTTTCCACAGAAGATAATACTTTGTAGAGATTTCTGTAATAGTTACAGAATCGAAAAATAACCTTTATACCGGTACGACACAATTATTATTCCAATGTTAATGCTCCAGCATGACCACAGTCTCTGGTTGAAACCAGTTATAGATTAGAATAAAATAAGGTAGTTTATAGACGTAGTTTTCTTTTTTGTTAATTTCGTATTCCAGAATAGGACAGCTCAGTCGCTGGAGAACACGTGATGCTGCTACCAGGGGTTTTGTTGTTGTACAACAACAAAAGAAAGTTTTTATCTTTTATAACATGAGATGAAAATAACAGAAACAAATTCAATCAACCGATTTGAAATGAAAAGGAAACCACGACCAGCAAAATACAACGTTTTAACGAAGACTTGCTCAGCAAACTGAAAAATGGACAGAAGAAAACAGAAAACCAAACCATTTAAAAACATACGACCAGTTGTCTGTGTGCACGTGAGAGTGCATGTGTGTGTGTGCATGTGTGTGAGCGTGCATGTGTGTGAGTGTGCATGTGTGTGAGCGTGTATGTGTGTGAGCGTAGATGTATGCGTGCATGTGTGTGTGCGTGAGAGTGCACGCACGTAAGTACCTTCAAACTTTATGCATTTGTTTTGAAATTTTATACGCACGTTCCCTTATCCAGTTTGTATTTAATTGAAGCAATCTGTTCAATTCAAATGTAAATAATTAATGTTATCTACGTATAAGCGTCAAGGAACTCAGATAAACCTAACAGTCTTCTTCACTTCTCACATAAATAAACCGATGGATGCTGCAATAAAAAATAATTCTAACCAATTTCTAGAACATCCTTGAAGTCTCAGAATCTGTAACAGTACAATAAGGCGGCGAGCTGGCAGAAACGTTAGCACGCCGGCGAAATGCTTTGCGGTATTTCGTCTGTCTTTACGTTCTGAGTTCAAATTCCGCCGAGGTTGGTTTTGCCTTTCATCCTTTCGGAGTCGATAAATTAAGTACCATTTCTATAATTGGGTCGATCTAATCGACTGGTTCCCTCCCACAAAATTTCGGTCCTTGTGCCTACAGGAGAAAAGAATCTATAACAGTAGAATGTTTTCACAAACGCAATATTTCGATCCCTTTTAATACTACAAGGCCGTGGGCCGTCACAGAAACTTTCAGCTTCATGAAGGAACGCACTGAGAGCAATTTAGTCATAGGCACCTGTCTCCCTCACTGCTCCCAGTCGGCATATTCTTTTACTTGTTTCAGTCATTTGATTGTGGCCATGCTGGAGCACCGCCTTTAGTTGAACGAATCGACCTCAGGACTTATTCTTTGTAAGCCTAGTACTTATTCTATCGAGTTCTTTTACCGAACCGCTAAGTTATGGGGGACGTAAACACACCAGCATCGATTGTCAAGCGATGTTGGGGGGGGACAAACACACACACACACACACACACACACACACACACACACACACACACACACACACACACACACACACTCACATATATATATAACATACATATGAGAAGAGATGGCCACTAAGTGGGCACCATTATGCTAGAAGGTCGACCATCTACGGTCAAACTACAAAAGAATAAATAGAATGTTCTTTCGTAGTTTGACCGTAGATGGCCGATCTTCTAGCATAATGGATGTTCACTTAGTGGTCATCCCTTCTCATAAGTATGTAATATAATTTTTCTAAATTTTCAGAATTTTTCTTTATGCTAGGCCACTGATTTTAAATTGGTGTTAATTAAATTAATATTCAATTTATCACCCTTATTCTTTAAATTTATATATATATATATATATATACGATGGACTTCTTTCAGTTTCCGTCTACCAAATCCACTCACAAGGTTTGGTCGCTCTGAGGGTATAGTAGAAGGCACTTGCCCAAGGTGCCACACAGTAGAACTGAAACCGGAACTATGTGCTTGGTAAGCAAGCTACTTACCACTCCTGGAAAGCTTCACGAATTTGCGTGTCATCCTTGCGAATGTAAACTTACTTTAACTTGTATACATACAATAAGATGTATACATACGACAAGATGGATATATAAAGCAAAGTGTATGTTCTTAGCAAGGTTTATACATACATCAAAGTGTATGTGTACGGCAAGGTGTATATATACAGCAAGGTTTATACATACAGGAAAGTGGAGCAGTTAAGATTAAAGTAGAGGAGTACAATACTTTATTGACTCGGAAGAGAATGACAAAACTTACGTTTTTTAATTGAATATTTCAACATTTTCTCGGCAATTGAATATTAGAGTTTGATATGCATGTTAGAGAGCAACACGGACGCTTTTATTATGATTAAGACTTCAAATAAAATGATATTGTGAAATACCTGACAAAGGGCAAACAATATTAAACAACTAATGTCACCGATACTATTTATATCTTTATTTATGTGCAACATGTTTGTGATAGCTTGAATAAAAGAAAGAGTAAGTGTTCTTTGTTATGTATGCACACACGCACGCACGCACGCACACACACACACACACACACACACACACACACGCACATACATTGTTCACCCCAAAGAAACAAAAATATTATTCTGTTGTTCTCCAAAGTGGTTGCCGACGTCGATTTGCCACGACGAAGTCACCTGGCGACTTTCGTGTTACGCTTTCACATTACGTAGCATTTATTACGCATATTCCAGTGAAGTTGATACTGTTCACATACTGGACACCTCTTTTACTAACAAAATAAAGAAATCCACTCAGAAACGCCCTTAAAACATGCCGCACAAGCACACTTGTATTCATTACATATTTATGTCATTGTAAGTAATTAATGCATTCAGAAACAACAAGAGTCATAAAGTTAATGATTATCTCTAAATTTCTGTGGAGTTGATATTCTCTTTATCCATTGTAAGACTCGCTGATCTTATGTTTATTCGTCATGGTTCGGTTAAAATGAAGCAGATATAATTACCTGCTATGTGACTTATTCATTAAATACCTAGTTTTATTCTCTTCTAAGTCGAAACACATGTATTAACCGTTCATTTATCGAGACGAAGTTAAGGGAAGAAAAACCTTCTGAAACAATGAAAACCAAAGTATTCAAGAAATGTGCGCATTAAATGGTGAATACGGCGTGAAATTATACAATGCATTCCACTGGCAAACAGTTCTAATTACTGGTCTTAAATTTTGCCACATGGTCAACGATTCCGGAGGAAGGGTTCAGTCGATCCCACTGCTTCCGGTTGCTAACTGGTACTTATGTATCTGTGAATGTGTATGTAAATATGCGCAATGTTCAACCTCCATAACGCCGTCTTGCCTTCGTTATCTCAAATATTGGAAAATTGTTGATAGCACATAATTTTGATGAGAAACTTCCAAAGATATTCGTTCCTTTATTTAACCAACAAATGTATCATCATTTACATCGCTGATTCATCCCCAAACATTGCAGTTGTCTTTCACTTCGTGACCCGATTCACAGAACAACCACCTAAAACGCTGAAGATGTAAAACAAAAAAAAAGTATTCTGTATATTCTTGAACCCAGATAATGGGACAGGAACTCGGATAATTACTTTAACTCCATAAAAATATAATAAAGTATTTTGTAAAAACAAGTAAAGCAATACAACTGTGATGGAAGTTAACATACATTTAACAATGGGCGAGATATATAGTTTTATAAATATTCAACAGAAAATTATAAATATTAGCGAAAAAAAATTCAAGTATAAACATATGGTACTTCTGTCGACTGCGATAAACCGTGTTTACATTTAGAAATATATTTTATTTTCCTGTGGAAATATCAAACTCACCAAAGAGATTTGAAGGGAAATATGCTCCCTTGATATTTTGAATAAGGTTTTGTTATGAAAATCCATGTTTTCTATTAAAACACTGCTGATTCTACAAACTGTTCTGTTTAGATTTAGCAACCAAGATGGCGTCATTTAGTTCAGATCTCTCTGAACTATCAGACAAATCTCCAAAAATAGAAAGATGGAGTCAATGAAGTGCTCAAGGTATTTCACTGGTAAGTATTATACTAAGTGTGAATGCTGAATTTAGTTCAACTTCGAGTGAACTAAAATGGAGCAAAAACTAGATATTAGAACGTATTTACAATACTGAATCAATATAGATTAACAATATGGAGTTACAATATATAAGGATTAAGGCATCACTTAGTCTTCTGTTGGTTTTAGCAGGGTCCATTCTTGTGGGAGTATCTAGACCAGGTCAAACCAAAACTTCCTCCCCTTTTTCCATTAGACTCAGAGCTCTTCAAATATACATCGCTTCCGCCCTCCCTCCACTGACAAAATCTTCGTGGTAGCAGGGGGTCCAAAATATTATGAATCTTATATAGGCGCAGGATCAGATATTTCTGGGAGCAGGGGATAGATGAGCATATGGAGCCCTAGAGGGAGGAGCATGACTTTGAATTCAGAAGGTAAAGCGTAGGAACAAATCATACTGTCAGGTATTTCCCCATACTACACACATACAAAAACAAATACCCTGTTGATGTTGGTGAAATTCCAGTGCAGGGGCCTTGGATCTAGGTTAGTAACCGGTTCTTTATTGGCAAAAAATCTTGAAATAGAATTGAATAATCACACACACACAAACACACACACACACACACACACACACACACACACACACACACACACATGGCGACATTTAAATATATATATTGTATCAGAGTTGTATCATGAGAATAATTTAATTGCATTTTTAGACGAGTGACTCATCTTCGTTGTATTCTTTTGTGATCGTAAAAAATATTTGTCCTTAATAGGTCAGTATTTCATTTATACACACGTAGATATATATATATACATACATTCATATAGTTCATACACACATATATGTCTTGTATATATATATATATATATATATATATATATATATATATATATATATATATATATATATATATATATATATATATATATATAGCTTGTTTGTTGTCGCCAAATATGCAACTTGCTGTAGTGAAAAGGGCATGACCTTGACGTGACATTTATCAATCAAAACGCTGTCCCCTGATCACATAACGAACTCTTCTTATTCCTCCTCAAATGTCAAGAATTAGGTTACAACTAATCAGATCTTCATACTGAACCGACATTGTATTTTTGTCTCCAACCTCTTTTGTAGCAAAAGGGAATTATCTGCCCCTGACGGGCTGCCATGTTTATTTTTTCATTACCGTTTTCTCATGACCCAGAAACCTAAAGATATAATCCAAACATTACGGTCCCCTTGTGTGTGTGTGTGTGTGTGTGTGTGTGTGTGTGTGTGTGTGTGTGTGTGTGTGTGTGTGTGTGTGTGCATGTTGCTATGTGTCAATGTATGTATATAAATACTCACACACATATATACGTGTGTATGCACGTGTATGTGTATCGGGTAAGAGAAGGATATATATATATATATATATATATATATATATATATATATATATATATATACATATACACACACCAGTGAGTTTGTTCGTCTTTCCACATATATTCCTCCTCAATACATAAACAGATAAAAACCAGATAGATTTGTGTCCAAGATACCGAACTTAAAGGTCGTCACTTATGTGTGTGTATGTGTGTGTATACGTGTATATATATATATATATATATATATATATATATATATATATATATATATATATATATATATATATATATGGTGGTTGTCTACACCCTATGCAGAGTTTGACCACCTCCTGTACCTACACCTTAGTACCCTCATGGCATCTGATGTGGCTTTTTAAACCCGACACTGTTTTGATAAGACACTCACATAGATTGCATATCCGATTTAGACTACTAAGAGCTGCAGATAAGTTCTAATCATTGTGGATTTTAAAATGTCTTTTGAGGCCTCCGTTAGATTTGCAAACCATCTAGCATACATTGGATTGAAAGGTGTGCACAGACATATAGGCAGAATAGTTGGTGGAGGTTCGTTTTGCATGCGTTCGCAAATGAGATTTGAGCCCAGCAAAAGAAAGACATGGTCTGTCACAAACTGTGCACACAAACAAGGTCATTGTGATTCACCTTCTCGATCGTTACATTCTTCCTTAAATCTCTTTTGAATCTTGCATGCGTTATCCTGGCCTCTTCAAATGCTTTCACTCCACTCCACACTTTTGTTCACCATCCAACTCGATCTGAAGCGAGGGTTTCTATATCTTCTGGAACCATTCCGAGTGACTTCATAGTAGTCCTTATGCCGTCCTTAAACCCTTTTTAGGTTTACGCCGATAGTGTTTCCCCTTTGCAAGCTAACCATAAAACAGTTGTTTGGGTGTGCGTTCATTCGCCTTTCAAACAATATAGCCACGCCATCTCATTTGGTTTCTCAAAGCTTTAATTGAGGTGATGCCTGTAGATGCAGGGATATCTGTGTTTGGAGTAAAAGAACTCCATTTAATGTTTAAAATGCGAATAAAGCATTTTTGGTGGAATTGTTCTAACAATTTAAAATGTCTTTCATAACATGCCCATGTTTCACAAGAATACAACAGGGATGGTAAGACAAATGATTTATAAAGAGCCAGCTTTGTATTGTTATTTATATGTCGCTGGCGCCAATCGCGTGACTCCAAGCCACCAAATGCTTGTGTTGCCCTTTGAATTCGCAGCTGCATTTCTGTATCAAGACTTCCATCATTTTGTATAAAGCTTCCAAGGTAGATGAACGAATCAACAACCTCAAGTAACTTACTCTTAAAAATTTTTTAGGGGGGTTATAAACAGCACCACAAGCAGGTTGATGCATTACAGCTGTGTTTTTTTTCAAGTTGATAGCCAAGCCAAAAATCATCACAATCTAAGTCAAATGCAGATGCAAAAATTGCAAACTTGTTTCAGAATGAGTGACTAGAACACAATTGTCAGCGTCTAAAATTCCCTAATAAGTGAAGTAAAAACCTTCACTTTGAATTTCAGTCTGGTCAGATTAAAAGCATTCCTTGATATTAAAAGCATTCCTTCGATATTTTATGTAAATACCCTCCTCAGAGTTTTGAAAAGCGTGTAACAACACAACAGCAAAGTATATTGCAAAGAGGGTGGGTGCATCAAGGTCTCCTTGCTTTACTCCATTTTCCACGGCAAAAGATTCAGAAAACCTACCACCAAAATTAACTCTAGCTTTCATATCTTGAGGCAAAGCTCTGATCACATTTATAAATTTTTCTGACCAACCTATTTTCCTTAGTATTAGCCACAGAGCATTTCGATTAACAATATCGAATGCTTTGATCAAATCAACAAAGCAATGGTATAGGACAAGATTCTGTTCAATGCACTTTTCTTGCCATTGTCTGATAATAAAGATACAATCAGCTGAGCCCCTGGAGGAGCGAAAACCACACTGAGGCTAAGTATATATATATATATATATATATATATATATATATATATATATATATATACGTAGGTACTGTAAATTTTAGAGGTAATACTTGATAAGTGTAAGCACCTGTATATGTCGGATAGTGGCAGAGTCTGTTTTTCAATTTACGTTTTATATATATATATATACAGAGTGGGCCAAAATTTGTGCGCCAACTTTATGTGTCTATTAGTTTTGTAGTTCCTTGGTGGATGCTGTTATTATTCCAAAAGTCATTGATTATTCAACGTGTTGAATTTTGTGAGAGAATGCTGACAGAAGCCAGAGATTCCAGATATTTTGATCGACTCATTTTCTCTGATGAAGCGACCTTCCATGTTTCCGGTCGCATCAACCACCATAACTGCTGCTATTATTCAGAAGATGACCCTGAGGTGGTTTGGGAAGAGCACGTCAGTTCACCTTTTCTTGTCATTACCTGGCGTTGTGTGAAAACATCATCTGGCCGTACTTTCGATACTGTCATTCCAAAATCCTCGTGCAAGATGGAGCACCTCCTCATTATGACAAACATGTAAGAAACTTCTTCGATCAGTACCTACGAAATCGTTGGATTTTCAAAAACTCCGGGGCACTAATTTTGGCCCACTCTGTATATCTATCTATCTATCTATCTATCTATCTATCTATCTATCTATCTCTATACACACACACACACACACACACACACACACACACACACACACACACACACACACACACACACACACACACACACACAACAAGAAATAATATTTGTCTCTTATTATAGAAACAAAAGGGTTTATAGGACTGCAAAAGAAGTGCTCAAATATAAACGAGACGAAGACATTTTATTTTATTTTTATCTTTATTTATTTTATATTTGTCCATTGGGCTTTTTGATAGTTTTCAATTTTTAGTCATTATTTTTAACTTTTGATAATCTGTTCTATTTGTATTTTATTAGAATATATATATTTTTACATTTTGTGATTTTATGTATTATTTTTTTATGTGTTTATAGACCATGGTGTTTTTTTATATATGATTAAATGTTTGAGGGGTTGTATTGTATATAAAGTCGTTGACCCACTTAAGTTTCTGAGGATGGTGTTAAATCGGGAGAAGAATAAATTTCACTCGCTCAGAAACACGAATTTGGCCCCCTTCAACAGATTTCCAGACAGTTTAGTTTTTGTCAACGAAATTTTACAATGTCGACTGGAAGCCATTCAGCCCAAGCTGGGGCACAGTGGGATTGAACTGAAAACCCTGTCTTTGGGAACCACACAACCATCTCTGCGCTTATATAGAAGAAGACAACACAGAATCGGGAGAGTGTCGAACAAAATATAAGATGAAATTTAGTTATGTCCTTTTACACCGTAAATTCAAATTTTGCCTAGGTCGACCCCATCCTTCCAATATAGGTAACATAATGTAGCAGATGATATAAACCGACGATATCTAGAAGCCAGTGTTCCAGCATGGCCGCAATCCAAAATCTAGAACGAATAAAATGATAAAAGCTACGGAATATGGTTATGTATTTCTGATGTTTTGTTGAGATTTTATAAGCTGTAATTTGCCGTTTTGAAAGGGTCACCAATCCTATTCCGTCTCTGAAATTGCACTGTGGCTCTCAACGGTTTTATTAAAATTACTTTCGATGAAGAATGTCCCAGAGTAAATGTGTTTTTTTCTTTCTTCTTCTGAATGATATTGTAAAGCTTGGAATGTGATTCTCTAAGTTCATAAGAGAAGAAATTAACTCCAAGATGACTAGCCTAATGAATATATGTCAGTCGAAATTGCCATTAGAATTGTTTGGCGTTTGAATTTGTCAGGAAACTTAAATATTTCCAGAAACCTTCCAATAATATAATTCTGAGATAAAGTGTTTGATAACAAGTTTTATGAGGGTAAGTTTTC
Organism: Octopus bimaculoides; assembly: GCF_046866305.1. Taxonomy (NCBI): domain Eukaryota; kingdom Metazoa; phylum Mollusca; class Cephalopoda; order Octopoda; family Octopodidae; genus Octopus; species Octopus bimaculoides. The sequence goes on along the minus strand of NC_142930.1, from coordinate 5,890,227 downwards.
TAGTAAGCCAATGAAATAATAGTATCGACATGCGTCAATGATTTAAAAAGAAAAAAAACCTTGAACACACCTAGTTTATTTAAAACATCTGATACTAATTCTGTTTACATTGGACAATTACTTCTTGTTTTTTAACATTGTAACTCAAGACTGACATAAAGAGAATTTTTCTCCGAGGAATGCAATTATTTTAATATTTCAAATTATCTTTTCAATAAAAAGCAAATTTTTGTATAAATCCATTAATATACCAAGAATATTTAAACAACGATCTTTATCTACAAGCAACGACGAAAATACAATGAATACTACTGGTTAATTATTGAGTGACAAGAAAGTTTGCAATGTGTGAAGTTATATAAACGATTTAACCCACTAAAATATAACTAACATCACCCTCCTCCTCCTCCTCCTCTTCTTCTTCTTCTTCTTCTTCTTTTTCTTCTTCTTCTTCTGCTTCTTCTTTTAGCACGCCGGGCGAAATGCTTAGTGGTATTTCGTCCGTCTTTACGTTGTGCGTTCAAATGCCGCCGAAGTCGACTTTGCCTTTCATCCTTTTGGGGTCGATAAAATAAGTATCAGTGAAACACTGAGGTCGATGTAATCGACTTACCTCGTCTCCTAAAATTACTGGCCTTGTGCCAAAATTTCAAATCATCATCATCATCATCATCATCATCATCATCATCATCATTATTATTATTATTATTATTATTATTATTATTATTATTATTATTATTATTATTATTATTATTAAGGCACCGAGCTGGCAGAATTGTTAGCACGTTGGGCAAAATGCTTTGCGACATTTAGTCCGTCTGTACGTTCTGAGTTCAAATGCCGCCGAGATGGACTTTGCTTTTCATTCTTTCGAGGTCGATATCAGTGAAACGCTGGGGTCGATGTGATCCCTTGTGCCTTTAGTAGAAAGGATCACTATTGTCGTTGCTACTGCTGTCGCCGTCGTTGTTGTTGTTATTGTTGTTGCTATTAATCGACTCTCATTGTGTGAAGATGTCGTTTTAGCGACTCCTTTCAAACAAGTTTTATTTCAAGTATTACCAAATTGATTTTATTTTTATTGCAGCACTGGTAAAAAGAAACCTAATTGCGCGAGGAAGGGCTGCCCTCGATACTCGTGGCATAGAAAATAAAGAAAAAGCGATTCGTTTCACAAACTTTTAAAACTTTAATAACATTTTTCCTTTGAAATCCTCTAAGACATTCGTGTGGAAGAGAAACAAATAACGGTTTGTATCCACGTCTATGCATGGTAAGTGGTTAAAAATTCCACTTTCCACCAAATTCCCGATTTATATTGTTTAATTCCAAGCCTTCCCTCTTTTGGAGGCCATTGTTTGACAATGATTGTCTTCTACGTGTGGCTCTGGCTTTCTAACACAAACTTAAAATC
>NC_142930.1:5881313-5883813 GCF_046866305.1 Octopus bimaculoides | reverse complement strand
GTATCTTTTATATGTATGTAATGTATGTACACACACACACACACACACACACACACACACACACACACACACACACACATATATATATATATATATATATATATATTATTGACAGTGATTTCGAAGTTTCACCCAGTTATGCCATCGCGTGACTGAAAATAAAAACAAACTTTTAGATAGATAGATAGATAGATAGATAGATAGATAGATAGATAGATAGACAGATAGATATATTTACATGCATACATCACCATCATCATCAAGATCCTTTAACTGATGCAGCCAGTCGTTGGGCCGCGACGTTTGATGCTTTTGCAATCAACCGTCGCCATTGGTGTCGGTCCTCAGTCAATGCGTAACAGCATCGCATTTCTGTCACCAGTTCTGTCTTTGATGTTATCAGACCAGGATTTTCTCTGTCTCCCACTCTTTCTCCCCACTCAACTCTTTCCTGAAGGATGGTTTTGGACAGGGACTCGGGGCGGGCTAAGTGACAAAAGCTTGCTGTACCAGGTAAGCTTTCGTCTTTTTACCTGCGCAAGGAGTGGCTCCTGTCTGCCAGGGTATTTGTTGACTTGTCGTCAGACAAAGCTATTTGTTTTGTTGTCAGTGTAAGAGATGTGTAGCAGCCTTTTGAAGCACTCGAGCTCAAATGCCTGGATTCTTCGCTCCATATCAGCTGTAAGAGTCCAGTTCTCACACGCATATAGAAGGAGCAAAGTTACCAGAGACGTGTACACTCTGAGTCTTGTTGGAAACCTCGTAGAAATACTTATCCATATGATGTTCAGCTTCGTTAGAACAGCAGAGACTGAAGTGAGTATTGATGTTATCCCTTTCTGAGATCTTCCGCCCTTGGCCAAAGTAGATCCCAGATACTTAAAGGCGTTCACTTCAAGTCTCTCTCCATTTAGCATGATATTGGTCGCTGTGTTCTGTTTGTTACAATGAATCATGATCTAACTCTTTTTCTGGGCTGATCTCCATTCCGTATGCTCCTGATACTTTTTCCAATCTGGTAGTGAGCTCCTGTAGTTCTGCTTCCTAACACGTCAATATCGTCAGTAAAGCGCAGGTTGAGCTGTCTTCCAATGAAAACAGAGGGATGGCGATCTTGGAGTCTTGGAGGGGTGAAAGTTTTCCTGGAGAACATTATGCGGGAGCGTGTTGTTCTCTAAATAAGTTGTTGAAAAGCACTGGAGAGAGGAGGTATCCTTGTCGAACACTCACTGCTGTCCAAAAGAATTTTCCGAATTTGTTGCTCAGAAGAACTGCACTTGTTTGATCTTTTATACAATGTTTGTTTACTTCGATAAGGTTGTAGTTCTTCATCACTTGTCCCAGTTCTTCAACGCACCTAACTCGATCAAAAGCCTTTTTCAAGTCGGTGAAGTTATTGTAGAGGCCAGATTAGTGTTGCAAATGTTTCTCAGTGAGCAGTGCGATGTTAAATTTCCGCCCTACAATACTCATTTTGGCCCTAAATCCTGCTTGTTCTTCTGCAAGGATGTTCTATAATTCTGGCAGAGCCTTAAGCTGACTTTCTTGGAAATGGGTATCATCAATGATTGGGTCCACTGCTCCGTCTCCCGGTATTTTCTGGCGTGTAACTGTTGGTGCCTTGATAAGATTTGGTCTTCCATGTTCTACAAGTTCTGATGGGATGTATCCACTCCCGGAATTAACCATCTTTGAGCATGCTCACTGCCTTTTTGACTTCCTCATAGAAAATTGGAGTAAAGGCGGTGAGCTGGCAGAATCGGTAGTACGCCGGGCGAAATGCTTAGCGGTATTTCGTCTGCCGTTACGTTCTGAGTTCAAATTCCGTAAAGGTTGACCTTGCCTTTCATCCTTTCGGGGTCGATAAATTAAGTACCAGTTACGCACTGGGATCGATGTAATCGACTTAATCCCTTTGTCTGTCCTTGTTTGTCCCTTCTATGTTTAGTCCCTTGTGGGCAATAAAGAAATAAGAAAATTGGAATACCCACTAAGTTGTTGTAATTGTCAAGGATGCTGATATCATGTGTGAGTTTGCGACTGTAAAGGTCTCATCTGTCAGGATCAGGCCTGTTTTGTCCTCAGCGTGGTGTCTTTCTTTGTTTTGGTTTGGATTTTGAAAGTTTCATAAACAACCTGGCTGTTGGCGTTCTTTATCCCAGTCGCAATGACTTTCACTGCTCTGCCAGCCATTTCTCGCTGGCTTCCGCCATTTCCTTCCTAATTTTCCTCTTCATAACATTGTACTGTTGACTTGCTTCCTGACCCATTAGCTTAGTCTTCCTCAGGTCTCGCCTTAAGTCACGTAGGTCCAGAATCTCATCAGTGACCCGTGGTTTCTTTTTCATTCGCCCCAACACTTCTGGAGCCATTTCCTTGAGTGCTTTTTTGATATTGTCAGTCAGAGGTTGTGTGTGTGTGTGTGTGTGTGTGTGTGTGTGTGTGTGTGTGTGTGTGTGTGTGTGTGTGTGTGTGTACTTCTCTATTGGTAGAACTTCCG
>NC_142930.1:5863813-5876313 GCF_046866305.1 Octopus bimaculoides | reverse complement strand
TATATATATATATATATATATATATATATATATATATATATATATATATATATATATATATATATATATATATATATATAATGGTTTTAAATTTCGGCAGCAATTTCGGGGGTGGGGATAAGTCAATAACATCAACCCCGAAAGGATGAAAGGCAAAGTCGACCTCGGCAGAATTTGAACTCAGAACGTTAAGACAGACGAAATACCGCTAAAAATTTAGTCCGGTATGCTAACGATTCTGTAAGTTCTCGCTGCCTTTAATGATGTATGTATGTATGTATGTATTGTATGTATGTATGTATGTATGTATGTATGTATGTATGTAGTAATAAGAATGTTAATCCTTGGATTAAATTTATAAATATTTTAATGCATCACTACGCGCGTTTCCACATATCACATGTTTCTTATGATCATAGTCTGTATTCCTGGGATGATTACAGTGCAGTCCGTAGTATGCATGAATATCGGGGAGATCATGTTCATGCATTTATTTCTTCGGGCGATATACGTGAATAATATCACTTAGTCGATATAATGGACTAACTCCACTCCTCCAAAAATGCTGGCCTCGTGACAAAATTTGAACTTACTATTGATATTTTTCGTTCTACACTTCGATGCATACATCGATGAAAACATAAGCATGCATACATATAAACATACATATATACACATACATGCATATAAACATTCTTACACACACACATACATACATATGCAAATATACAGGGCATGATGCGTAAATTGTCACCATTGTACATTTCTGATTTCGCGCATGCGCATTGTTTTTGATTTTGTCGACTACACAGTATAGTGGGGTCGGTTGGGCACCGTCTGTGAGAAAAACAGCACCATGACGCAATTCACTCTGTCAGAAATTTGGAAACGACATGCTGTACTGCTTGGCATTCGCGCCGGAAGCTCCAATACGAATATTTCAGAGTATTTGGGTGTCAATCTGAGGACAGTGCAGTCTGAGGACATGTACCGAGAGAGATAAAAATCAGACATCCAGTCAACATCATGGTGTTTGGAGTGATCACTAGTGATTGTGACGTTATGCCTCCATTCATCTTCCCACACGGCCTCATACTCAACATGGAGGCCTACATCAAGTGCCTGGATGAGGTAGTGCTGCTCTGGGTCAAGAGGGTGTCTGCTGGAAGACCCTATGTCCGGCAACAGGACTCTGCACCATGCTACACAAGCAGGAGAACCCAGTCATGGCTGTCAGACAATTTCTGCGACCACATCACCCCTGGCCACCAAACTCCCCAGACTGCAAAGCCCTTGATTATTATTTGTGGGGCACAGTTGAGTGAGAGACCAACAAAACTCCTTATAACACCAAAGATAAACTAAAGGCGAGAATTATGACAGCATTCACCAACTTAAACAAGGAGACCATCCAGAAGAGTTGAAGGAGATTCCGAAATTGTCTGGAGGCCGTGGTTGAAGCCAATGGCGATTTTATTGAATGAATTTACTCTTTAGTATTTCAAGATATTTTTATGTAATTTGGGTAAATATATCTGTTGAAATGAGATGTCAGTATTATTTTCATTTTTGCGAATTTAGATGACAATTTATTCACTGCAACCTGGACTCAACAACCAAACCAAGAATTACTTTGGTGCTATGAAAAATCCCGAGATGACCCTTCAATCGGATACATGAAGGGGTTAAAACAATACTCGGGCAAGGCTCATCCAATCTTAAATACTTTCACGACGAAACAGCTCCGACAACAAACATCTTTTGTAAAAAGAATAAATCAACTGGTCCTCGATCCTCCCAAAAATAATCGGAGCATTAGGTTTTGTTAGAAAATGCTTAAAGGAGAATCTGGATAAACTGGGATTTTCAGAAATAGAAATCGACCGGTTAATTCGTACATTACAAGTGCAATCTGTGAGTGGAACAGTAAAAATATGCAAGACATTTCTCAAGTTCCAAATGTAAATTTGTCTGTGTTAACTCCATCCCAAAGATGGAGCCTTGTATGTTTGTTGGAAACCGGCTCCCTCCTCAGTAGAAGAGTTATAATAATTAAAAAATAGAAGAGACGTACATTCATTCACTCATGTATACATCATACACACACGCACACACATATCCTTGCATGCATACATTCATACACACATGAAAGCATACATCGCCGCCCGCTCATACGATGACTATCAGTCCATGTCAAGTCGTCATTTTGATTACGTAGTCATCCGACTGATTGCCAACGTCTAGATATCGTTTCCAAGTACATCTAGGCCACAATACTAACCGTTCCATTAAGAGTTTATTGTTGTAGTTGAGTCTCTCAAAATATTTCTAATATGTTAATCGTACTGTGTGTGTGTGTGTGTGTGTGTGTGTGTGTGTGTGTGTGTGTGTGTGTGTGTGTGTGTGTGTGTGTGTGTGTGTGTGTGTGTGTGTGTGTGTGTGTGTGTGTGTTCGAAATAACACATGTATTAAAATAAATATTACAGGCGTATAAAACGCTGTACAGGGACGAGACAACGAAGGTGTCTGAATGAAGATCGCTCAATCTGCTAGAGATAACAGCTACATTCTCTTTTACTCTTTTAGTTGTTTCAGTCATTTGACTGTGGCCATGCTAGAGCACCGCCTTTAGTCGAGCAAATGGACCCCAGGACTTATTCTTTGTAAGCCTAGTACTTATTCTATTGGTCTCTTTTGCCGTACCGCTTATTGTGACGGGGACGTAAACACACCAGCGTCGGTTGTCAAGCGATTTTGTGGGGTACAAACACAAACACACAAACATGCACACGCACACACATATATATGTAAACACACTAGCATCGGTTGTCAAGCGATGTTGGGTGGGGGGGACAAACACAGACATAAATATATATATATATATATATATATATATATGTACGACGGTCTTCTTTCAGTTTCCATCAACCAAATCCACTCAAAAGGCTTGGTCGACCCGAGGCTATAGTAGAAGATACTTGCCCCAGGTGCCACTCAGTGGGACTGAACCTGGAACCATGTGGTTGGGAAGCAAGCTTCTTACCACACAGCCACTCCTGCGCCTATGTTATATATTTTGGCTACATTAGTCTTAAGATTCTTTGATTTCTGCATTAAATCTGTGGGGGGGATGGGATGTCAGTATTCATTTTCGTAGAAAATGAATTAATCGTATATTAAATCTGCGATTAACGCAGATTATTGGATGCGAGTGTTGTGGTGGATTTGAATTCAATGTATTCTTGAAATCTATTACTTGTTACCAGAGTTGTTCTTAAACGAAGAGAAAAAAAAATGTTTATAAACTAGAATATTTTGTGTGTGGTTATGTTTGACATATGTCTGAGAGAGTGAGAGGAAACGAGTACTTAAGAAGACCTCGATGTTTATCATAAATAAAAAAACAGAAACCCACAAGAAAATAAAAACTAAAAGAAAAAACAAACACTGAAATCGGGTCAACAACATTTACTGTGGTGACACCCGGAAAAACCTCATTAAAGAACTCATTGTTATACATAACAATGTTCGGGTTGTTGTGAACTTTGTGTGTGTGCGTGTGTGTGTGTAAAGGAAAGGGCCGAGGGTACTTTGAACATGAGTTCGTAATGCGGTAGTTGCTCGAGTGTTCTTTCTGCACAATACGAGGGTCAAAGTTATTGAAACGAAACGACTAATGATGAAGAAGTCAAAGGACCAGATCAGTAGCATCAGAATTGGACAATTATTATTTACAAGTCAAAAAGATAACATTTGTTCCGGAAGTTCCTTGAGAATTTTTCTTGTTTTGTAGTCGAATATATTATCGTTCTGTGTATAAAGAAACTAGATTGAAGTATATTAAGGGCTAAACCAGAAGATAATGACGCTACAAATAGACACAGGATGCTGCGAGATGCTGAAGTTGGGCCACTATTGAAATATTCTGGTACAAAACACCAATTACTGTTTTAATTTGAGAAACGTGAAAATTTTATTCGTGTGATAAAAATCTGTACGATATTTGAAGATATGAAATCACATCGGCTGAAGCCTATTTCACACAAATGTTATTATCAGTTTATGGCGGTACAATAAGGCGGTGAACTGGCAGAATCGTTAGCACACCGGGCAAAATGCTTAGCGGTATTTCGTCTGCTGCTACGTTCTGAGTTCAAATTCCACGGAGGTCGACTTTGTCTTTCGTATTTTCAGGGTCGATAAATTAAGTACCACTGGGGTCGATCTAATCAACTGACCCCTTCCCCAGAATTTCTGACCGTGTGCCTAGAGTAGAAAAGAATATTTTTGATTGAATTTAGAGCATCACTAAGACTTCGATTGTTATTCAGAATCAATATTTTACGTTCCTTGACATAACGCGGTCACGTGAGATGTTTAATACTGAGAGTAAATATATGCTGATTATGGCATCGTTTATTTCACGTCGAAATATTAAAATCAACGATTTGAAAGACGTTAATGCTCAACTCTAGCCATATTGGTTTCTGATTTTGGCACAAGGCCAGCAATTCTGGGGGAGGGGTATGTAGATTGCATCGATCCTAGTTCTCAACTGGTACTTATTTTATGGACCCTAAAAGGATGAAATGCAAAGTTGACCTGTTTTGGAATTTGAACTCAGAACGTAAAGACGGACGAAATGCCGTTAAGCATTTTGTCCGGCGTGCAAACGATTCTGCCACTTTGCCGCCTTAGTCTCTATTTGAAATATTGATTTTCATTTTAGAAGTAATGTCAGAAATTTAGGAAGGAAAAGTCGAGAGTATCCCCCCCCCCCCCAGAACTTGATCCTTGAAATAATCAAAGGTAAATCGATCTGGGCGAGATTCTTCGAAATTAGAACGTAAAGTGGCAAAATTAAAATAAATAGCACAAGGCATTTTCTCTGATGCTCTGCCGACTCTGACTATCATTGATTTTTAACTTCTCTTTCCCACCACATAAAACATATTTCAATGTTTCACTTTTTTTTATTTACAAACACACAATACCACTATTTACCTCAGATTCACGTTTAACATAAAAGTTGTTGTTGACTTTGTTGTTGATGCTACATAAAACAGGTCAGCACTGAACAAAAAGGTATAGGCTTTCCAGTCGTGGCCCTTATGACGGCATTATCCCTGTGTATTTCCTATTTTGAAAATGATTGTGTAGTTTGAGGACGATTTAGCTGTTGTTTTCATCCGGTTGATTGATTGCATAGAACACTTGAGAATCTAGTATGTACAAAAGCTATAGACTGTACAGAACCTATGATATCTCATTAGGAATGGCAATGATGTTTAATTTTAAAAGTTCTGTCCAATAAGTATTTAAAGATCTCATTTGTGACAGTGTCAAGTCTGAAGAGGAATGGAATTTTGTCAACCGGTGAGAGGTTGTTACCGCAGGCATAGAGGCTCCTTCGTTTGAGGACGCGTAGACACGATGCGATACCGTAACACAGCGGTCACCAAACTCTTTTCACGGCGGGTCAGATAACTGAGGGAATGACGAGCGCGGGCCGCATAACCATTTTCTCCAATACAATACAGTGAATACACAAAAAATAAAGACAACCAACATATTTATTTACCAAAATGTTATCAAAGAGGGTAACGTAAGCAATAAGATAGTTATATCACACCCAAAGCGCACAGATCCGAATCTCACAAACTAAGCAGCAAAAATGGTTGGTAAGATTTGTAAAACTGATGTTTAGCTTTTGAGATATGCATTGGAATTGCTGCAACTAACCAAGAGAATTGTTTTCAAATGTCCATCAGTCAACCTCGTTCGATATTCTGACTTTAAATACTTCATTATTGAAAATGTTTGTTCACAGACATGAGTTGTTTCAAACACTGATGCCATACAAGAGGCAAATAAACTCTCATTGCAGGTACTTACACAAAAAGTATAGTGCGGCGGTGGGCCGGATCCGGCCCGCATGCCGTAATTTGGTGATGCCGGCCGTAACATAACACGATACATTCAAATGAATAAACTAGGCTGCTAAATTAACTTCTTTCTACTTAATAGCCTAAAGCAAGTTGCATGCTCATTGCTTTTTGTCAATAACAGAATGTAAATTTTTAGAAAGATAACACAACAATTGGCAAGTCTGAACTAAAAAAAAAAAGCTGTTTTACGAAACAAAAATATGTAAACAATTTCATCGAACGCTACTTGTGTCATTACTCACATTGAATACTAATTGTTTTGCAGATAATATTTTCACATGAGAAAAGCATTGGTGAGTCATTAGCGTTATCCATGCAAAAAAATTAGGATAACAATGCCCTAATTTTATAATACTTGTTTCAAATTTTGGGACAAGGCCGACAATTTCGGGGAGGGGATAAAACGATTACATCGACTCTACTGCTAGACTGGTACTTATTTTATCGATCCCGAAAGGATAAAAGGCAAAGCTGGCGCTGACGGCATTTGAACTCAGAACATAAAGACGGATTTGTCCAGCGCGGTAACGATTCTACCAACTCATCCAAATTTTATTATATTGTCACAATAAAATAATGGATTCCAGGACATCTTTAGATATTCAACTGCATAAAATATATAAGGTTTCAGGTTTATTGAACATTTTCATTTAAATTTACTGATGAAAAGCAGGACTAGACTTCGATTGCGTATAATCCACATTAATCCCCATTAGTCCTCATTAATCCATAAATGCTGAATGATAGCGCTTAAACTATTAACACAGAAAATTGTTTTGATTTTAACTGAAGCAAAAGTTCATTAAGACAGGCATTGATGACGAGGGAGTAACAGAAACCTTAAGACTGACCAGCAAACTCAATACATCAGATATTTATCTTAAACAAGTATCTTGCTGACAGTGACTTCAAAGCTTCGACCAGTTAAGCCATCGTCGGCCGAAACTTCGAAGTCCTTGTCAACAAGATTCTTGTTTAAGAATAATAATTTTGTATTCTACAAAAGTCGAGAATAACTCGTCAGATCAATGTAAAATTGTTTTTATTTTAACTGAATATAAAAACAGACATTAATATACACCAGATATTCTGGGTTTCTAAGGTCCATACTAATTTTGAATTACATTGAATCAAAGGATTTGTTTCACATTATTTAATCTCAGAAGTAAATAATCATTTACTTCTTTTTATGGCTTCGTTTTATTATTGAGTTATGCGTGGTAAGTAGCTTGCTTACGAACCACATGGTTCCGAGTTCAGTCCCACTGCGTGGCACCTTGGGCAAGTGTCTTCTACTATAGCCTCGGGCCAACCAAAGCCTTGTGAGTGGATTTGGTAGACGGAAACTGAAAGAAGCCTGTCGTAAAGGTAAGACAATCACAAATGCAAATTTCATGGCCAGGTAAAGGTAAGATAATCACAAATGCACACAATCACAAATGTCTTAGAAATGAAAGTCTTTTAAGAAATCACTTGAAGCACGGAAAAGAAAATGGCTTGGGTTTACTTAAACATTATTACTCTTTTACTCTTTTACTTGTTTCAGTCATTTGACTGTGGCCATGCTGGAGTACCGCCTTTAGTCGAGCAAACCGACCCCAGGACTTATTCTTTGTAAGCCTAGTTCTTATTCTATCGGTCTCTTTTACCGATATTCTATAGAAAATATTCTCGAACACAGGATGGCTGTGAAGACAGCTTCGAAAATCGGGTAAATATCCTTTAGAAGACTGGAAAAGCAGTCAGCAGGTACAGAGAATCGAACCCTGTACCTTTCAGTTCTAGTTGAGCGCTGTATTGTATTAAGCTAAGAGATCCGTGTGTCTTTCTCTTTGTTTGTCTCTCACCAGTGCTTGACAACCGATGTTGATTTGCCTTTCGTCTCCGTAACTAAACGGTTCGGCAAAAGAAATCGATAGAAAAAAGTGCCAGGCTTACAACGAAGTACTGGAATGGATTCGCTCGACTTAAAATTCTTTAGGGCGATGCTCCAGCATAGCCGCAGTCCAAAGACTTAAACAAGCAAAAGGTAAACGATAATAGAAAGAACAACAAACCCCTTGTTAGCAATGCGCAACGTTTGTGTAACCTTTGTTGATAAGATCACAGTTCATGTTTCAGTAGAGACACACGCATACCAGAAAGTCTCTTTTTCACTGAAACGAGATGAAGATGATAAGCTCTGCTGATATCAATGGTGAAGGCGATTGCGTCATTATGATAACGAGGGGGTAGAAGTAGGAAGAAGATGATAAAGGCGAGAAGGAAGAGGAGCTGTAAGACAACTGTATAGATTTATCAACATTGAGGCCACGTTAAGACATGCACTGATATCTCTCATTAAAATGCTCATCCCACCCCAACAATGCCGGAATTACGGAGAGATTCACTTTACAACAATGCTACCGACAACGAGGAGTTCAATAATTATTATCATTCTTAAATAATAAGAATAATAAAGCTACTTATACATTTTAAGAGGACATATAACCTTAAATGCATCGAATTTATTGGAATTTTTTTCTAATAATTGTAGAAGTATAATAACTGCACGATCAAGTCGAGTGAAGAGTATACCGAATTCGTACATCAGAAAATGTGGATCAGTAGTTTTCTGTAGTTGTATAGTTAAGAGAACGATTCGTATCAATGAGAAAAATTAAGGGTGATATCAACGAGCAAAATCTTTCGATCTGAAATATCTATTTTATTGATTCAATATGATGGATTCTTCCGTCGAAGCCGATGGATGAGTGTTTAACTTTTGCCGAACGACCTGCACCAAACGGTGTATTTATTGTGATGAAATATATGTGCTGTGTGTTAGCTCACTCGCTCCATCAAATCGACGTTGTCCTTGAATAGGTCATGGTGTACCACGCGTCAGGTGTCGAAGTGATCGCCGGTCTAGGAAATGAAGCCAGGATCTCGCCATTGCGAATGCAACAGCCTAACCGATCCAATATTGATTAAATATCGGCGATTGTCGTAATTGGTCACTACTTGGAGTCATTCTTAGCCACTTTTGTTATGCAAGAGGCCTTTTTTCCGCCGAGGTCGACTTGCTTTTTTCTTTTCGGGGTCGATAAAATAAGTAGCAGTCGATGTAATCAATTTACCCGTCCCCCGAAATCGCCGGTCTTGTGCCAGAATTTGAAACCAATATATGAGGCCCTTTTGTCTTTTTGAAAGAATATTTACAAACAGATGTGTTCAGTTGGATCTTAAAATTAAAATCATTCTGTGCCTAAGTTCGGCACCCAACAGCCACATTGTAGTAATAGGGAGAACCATTCCAACAGCCTTTTACTACTAACTTCAGTGACCGTTACAATAGCCGTTTAACCAGCCTTTGCTACTAAGTGCAATGGCTGTTACAATAGCCATTTAATTAACCTGTACTTCTGAATGCAATGTTTGTCTGAATAGTACCGTGTTGATAGCCATTTCATCAGCCTTTTCTACTGACTTCAATAGCCGTGTCCATAGCTGTTTCACTGACTTCAATGGTCGTGGGAATAGCCATTTTATCAGCCACACCAGGTGCCACGTTATTAATACAAACGAGAAAAAACATTCATGAACTGAATTCAACTTGAATTCAATACAAAATGAAATATGATAATTTCACAAATGAGAATTTCCCGGCGGGTGTAGAATGCGACTCGGTTCATTTTTAAAATTAAGCCACATTACTTCGCAGCCAAATTTCTTAGTACAGACATTTCCGTTTGGGTATCTTATATTCTACTTCCTGTTACCTGTGACATATTTACGGCTGCAGCAATGCATTGTTTCTCCAACGAATCGTCCCCAATATTTATTTTTTTGTAACGCATTCTGCTCATTCTATCCGTCTTTGGCCGAACCGCTATGTTTCGGGGTTTTAAACACACGCACGCACACACATACACACACGCACGTACACACACACAAACACACAAACACACACACACACACGCACGCACGCACACACATTAGAAACAGAGAATGAGGAAGCATTTAATTTATGATTTAAACATATTGTATTCCTCTGCACTGTTTAAATTATCAATGAAACGCTCCAAAGTCAGACCACATGTTTTGCTTGCTCATTCTCTGTTTCTCTGTTTTTATACATATGCAGGAGGGGTTGCTTCCCAACCAGATAGTTCTAGGTTCAGTCTTTGTGCATGGCACCTTGGGCAAGTGTTTTCTACTATAGCCTCGGGCCGACCAAAACCTTGCGAGTGGATTTCGTAGATGGAAACTGAAAGAAGCCTGTCGTATATATATATATATATATATATATATATATCCAATCATTCGCCATGCTGGACCGCTGAAATCCACAAGTTTTTTTTCATTCCTTCTCTGCTTATGTTCTCTTATTCCTCTTTGTTGAAGAGCGTAGGCTCGAAGCATAAAAGACTTTTCTATTTTTCCCGAGCGTCAAACTAATACCCTTGCTTGTTGTTCATACACCTCTCTTCGTCTTTTGTTTTTCTATAAATTTCAACAATGGCGCAGGAGTGGCTGTGTGGTAAGTAGCTTGCTTACCAACCACATGGTTCCGGGTTGAGTCCCACTGCTGGCATCTTGGGCAAGTGTCTTCTACTATAGCCTCGGGCCGACCAAGGCCTTGTGAGTGGATTTGGCAGACGGAAGCTGAAAGAAGCCCGTCGTATATATATATATATATATATATATATATATATATATATATGTGTGTGTGTGTGTGTGTGTGTGTGTGTGTGTGTGTGTGTGTGTGTGTGCGTGTGTCTGTGTTTGTCCCCTCACCATCGCTTGACAACCGATGTTGGTGTGTTCCCGTCCCCGTAACTTAGCGATTCGGCGAAAGAAACCGATAGAATAAGTACTAGGCTTACAAAGAATAAGTCCTGGGGTCGATTTGCTCGACTAAATGCGGTGCTCCAGCATGGCCACAGTCAAATGACTGAAACAAGTAAAAGAATAAAAGAATAATGTATAACAATAGTCTGGTCGATCACGTAATCACGTGATAATTGTAATTAAAGCTTGGAGTTAAATTAGTGTTTCTCAACAAGGCTGGCAGAGACCTCCCAATGCAAGGAGCAGTGTAAACATGGCAGGGACGTTGTAAACATTAAGGGGCTGGCATTTATTTGAAAAGTATGTTCAGGTATTCACTCCCATAACTTAGTGATAAAACAGGTCGGCCATCTTTGATACAAACTAGCTACTTTCACTTTCGCCAGACTGGAGCCGACAATATTGCGTCGCTGGGCGGCAGCCCTTTGTCGCCGATGACATTTTCTGGTGAAATTAGTTCGCGGTTGAGGATGGGGTGTTCTGCTTCCGGTAATTGTTGTTATTGTTGTGGAATTGTTTTTGTACTGTTGTTCATTTGTTGTTATTGTTGTTTAAGTTGTAATGATGTCATTGTGTGAAGATTGTTTAAAAATTCTTCATTGTTCATGTTGTTGTTGTTGTTGTTGTCATCTTACCAGCAACAGGAACAACAGCATATCTAAACATCTCATACAATCACAATCTTCAATATCAAACAACAACAACAACAGCAACGACTCCGACGACTGCAACAACACCATCAACAACAACAATGAAATAATTCTTAATTGCTCCATAAAATATTTCCAACAACAAACAAGTTGGCGACAGTCGAGCGTCGTGGAAAAAAAAAATTCTGCAGTCGTTTTCAATTTTAAAACGTTGACATATGTGAGAGAAAGAGAGACAGAACGAGAGAGAGAGATAGACAGAGAGCGAGAAAGAGGAGGAGAAGAGAAGAAGTGCAGAGACAGGTGGAGAAGAGGAAAGAAAGAAAAACAAGCTAAGCCATTGTATGTAGAGTCGAGTTGCTTTGCAAGTGTTTCTATTTTGAAGTATTGTCGTAGTTTGTATCGTTTAACTTCAAACTCATTAAAACTTCTAATATTTGGGAACAGTTTCAAAAACGGAACAGCATATACATATGCATATGTGTGTGTGTGTGTGTGTGTGTTTATATATATATATATATATATATATATATATATATGATTTAATGTACAGAGTATGAAGATATGAGCTATTAATAGTTTCATGCTTTGGAGACGCGTGTCTAGTCAGGTTTTAATAAGACGCCTTGTGATTCTCCAAGTATTCTTCAGGTTCTCAGCACATGGCCTATTTAATTTACAAATCATGACGCTGAAACAAGAGACCATTGGATAAGCCAATTGCTCAGAGCCCGAGGAGTGCTTGGCAACACACAAGGCGTATAATAGAAACCTACCGCATTTCTCTCATGCATGAAACTATTAGTAGTTCGGATATTTATCCTGTATACACTAAACGGTGTGTGTGTGTGTATATACATATATATATGTGTGTGTGTATATATATGCATACATATATATGTACATATATACATACCTATATATATATGTATATATATATATATATATATATATATATATATATATATATATATATATATACAAAGGTGCATGGCTCAGTGGTTAGAGCGTCGGATTCACAATCATGAGCTAGGGAGTTCGATTCCCAGACCGGGGCTGTGTGTTGTCT
>NC_142930.1:5833813-5858813 GCF_046866305.1 Octopus bimaculoides | reverse complement strand
CGGAAACTGAAAGAAGCCTGTCGTATATATATATATATATATATATATATATATATATATATATATGTGTGTGTGTGTGTGTGTGTGTGTGTGTGTGTGTGTGTGTGTGTGTGTGTGTATGCGTGTGTATGTGTGTGTGTGTATTTTTGTGTGCTTGTGTTTGTTCCCCAACCATCGCTTGACAACCGATGCTGGTGTGTTTACGTCCCTGTAACTTAGCGGTTCGGCAAAAGAGACCGATAGAATAAGTACTAGGCTTACAAAAAATAAGTCCTGGGATCGATTTGATCGACTAAAGACGGTGCTCCAACATGGCCGCAGTCAAATGACTGAAACAAGTAAAAGAATAAAACAATAAAAAGAATTATATGTATATATATATATATATATACATACATATATATATACATACATATATACACATATATATATATATATATATATATATATATATATATATATATATATATATGTATATATATATATATATATATATATATATATATGTATATATATATATATATATATATATATATATACTTAACCACTCAAATGTGGAAGTGATATATCTCGACTTTGCAAAGGCCTTTGATAAAGTCGATCATGGAATGATATGTCACAAACTGCGTGATCTCGGCATAGTTGGAAAATTGGGAGAATGGCTTCATGACTTTCTGAAGGATAGAAGTCAGGTGGTAGTAGCCAATGGGGCCACCTCCAATGACACACAAATAGTGAGCGGTGTTCCGCAAGGCACTGTTTTGGGACCACTACTGTTCATAATGGCCCTCTCAAACATGCCCTCAGCCACACAGAGAGCCACGGTCACAAGTTATGCAGATGATACAAAAGTCTCACATGTAATACAGAACCCTGAAGACACTATGCACCTGCAATGTGAGCTGGATGAAATATACATGTGGGCTGAAAAGACTAACATGCAGTTTAATGCTGAAAAGTTTCAAGCCTTATGCTATCAGCATGCAAGACTAAATGCAGTACCCATTAAATACACTGGACCTGGAGGGACTGCAATCCCAGAGGCAGAGACAGTGCGAGACCTGGGCATTTACATGAGTAATAATGCATCCTTTCATGTTCATGTTGCTAAATTGTCAATGAAATGCAGGCGACTGACCGGATGGATTCTTAGGACTTTTATAACAAGAGATCAGGAAACCATGATGGTGCTCTGGAAGACACTTGTTCTAAGCCACTTTGGCTATTGCTCTCAGCTATGGTCACCAACCAGTGTCAAATTAATCTCAGAACTTGAGGCAATCCAACGAAGCTACACGAAGAAGATAGCCTCCATGCAGCATATAAGCTATTGGGAAAACTCAAGAGATTAAGACTCTATTCCTTGGAGCGTAGACGAGAAAGATATGCCATAATATACATCTGGAAGATCTTCGAAGGAATTGTCCCAAACTTTGGCATCGAAAGTTACACAAATAAAAGAACTGGACGCCATTGCATAGTGCCAAGGACTCCAAATTTGCCATCAAGACGTAGGACAAGATACTGCAATAGCCTGGGCTTCAGAGGTCCACAGCTCTTCAATATCCTCCCGAAGGACCTGAGAGACCTGCATGCGGTGGATGTAGGTGTCTTCAAGACGAGGCTGGACCTCTTCCTGTCAGGTGTCCCAGATGAACCAACTTCACGGCAGGAGGCGCAGATGAGAGCAGCTGCATCAAACTCTCTCATGCACCAAATGTCAATTCCTGAAATAAAATTCGTGAAGTAAAATTCGTGAAGTAAAATTGTGTAGCAACACCAAATGGCGGTGCCCCAGCATGGCCACAGCTCATGAGCTGAAACTAGATAAAATGAAAATGAAAAATGAAAAATATATATATATGTATGTATATATGCATATATATGTGTGTGTGTGTGTGTGTGTGTGTGTGTGTGTGTGGTGAGAGAGAAGGGGACACGTACATTTGCATACGCATTCTTGGTCGTTCAGATATTTCATCAAGTTCTAACGTTAGACTTTTTATCATTTATTTTATGCTAATTTAAATCAGCAAATATGTCCGATTTAACAGACAGCATTGAAATAAGAAACGACAATAACCACCACAACGACGACTACCACTGCAGCTGCAGCGCCTACTACTACTACTAGTACTAATAATAATAATAATAATAATAATAATAATAATAATAATAATAATAATAATAATAATAATAATAATAATAATAGATCATTGATGTAGCCATACCAAATGACATGAATGTTGTGAATAAAGAGGTTGAAAAAATCACCAAGTACTCCGAACTGAAAGTGGAAATGGCAAGACTGTATGGAATGCGAGAGGGTAATGTAAAAGTGATACCAGTGGTGATCGGAGTGTTGGGTTCAATCCCATTGAAAATTCGAGACTTCTTAATGCAACTGGAAATTCCATACAAGATTCATGTCTTGCTAAAAGCAGCCTTATTGGGCACAGCGCACATCTAAAGGAAAGTATTACCTGTCTGTTGTGACTTGACAGACGACTAAAGACTCCGGTGCATTTTAACCTACACTGTGTTACGAAGGAATAATTTATTATTATTATTATTATTATTATTATTATTATTATTATTATTATGACGGTATAATCGTCGTGAAACTTGAATTTACTACACCAGAAGTATTCCGGCTTTGGCTTGGATCCCGATAGTGTTGATAGCCCAGTATTCGGGTGGAGTGCTTCTCTGGAAAAATCCCAACTTCACACTCAACCTGACCTTACCCATTTGCTATACACACACACACACATCGTGTTGAACCGTTAATCCCTACTCATATTCCTCTTTCTCTGTTTCTATTTTGTTCTCTTCCATTTTTTCCCTCTCAATCCTTTATGTCGAAGAGCGTAGGCTCGAAACATCAAAGTCTTTTCTATTCTTATCAATACATCTGCTTGTATTTCCTTCACCTGTCTTCAACTGTAAATTCGAATATATATATAGGTATGTATGTATATATATATAGGTATGTATGTATATGTATATATGTGTGTGTGTATATATACGTATATATATTTATGTATGTATATGTATCTTTATATATATATATATATATATATATATATATATATATATATATATATATATATATATATATATATAAAGATACATATACATATATATATATATATGTGTGTGTGTGTGTGTGTGTAATAAGAGGTACATATATCTATTATGTATGAAAATATGTACATCTATACTTTAATAAAGAAAGATGTTTATCAGCTAGTTTGATATAACTTTTATGAAAAGAAAGCTATTATTAAAGTCTAAACTGTCTAGAAAATTCTTCAAAAATGCAACCTTAATATTTTTTTTTTCATTTCAAAGTTTCAGCTCAGAGCTGCGGCCATGCTGATGCACCACCGTGTATATATTATATATATATTATCAGAATCTGATTACTATTGAAGATTTCAATTTCAGAAAATTAATTTTGAATCTCTGCTGGGTAGCGTTTTTAACACTGCGAGATAGTGTTCCCTCTTTGTCCTTTGTCTCTCATACATTTCATGATGCTAATTTCTGAAGATATATCATTAAAACATTTCTCCAGATTATAAGTTTAATCGAACATCAGCCAAATTATGCTTATTCCAGTCTCCATTCACATTTTAAGAGAAGAAAAGTAGTTTTAATTTACTTACGTCAGTTGTACCAAATATAAACTTGTCTCATTTTCTTCCAACTGAAGTCTTTGATTGCTGTTCACAGTATTTTTTCAAAGAAATAATCGTTATTGGAGACTGTTACAGTACATGATAAAGACTATAACATGAAACGCATATTTCCAATACTTAAACCCGTTGCTAAGAACACCGTTCATGCTATCGAAGTTCATTTGATGAATAAGAATAAAAAAAAATTATCATTTCCCATCTGTGTGCATTTGTAATTAAGTGTTGAAGTAAGCCATTAATACTAAAATGTACAGTTGAGGTGTGTTCTGTTAAGAACGTATAAGAGTACAAATAGAGATCGTTCACCCTTAGAATTCCTAAATAGCCAGTAGTATTATTATGGTATGCTACCAATTCCAGTCTTAGGTATTCCTCGTGTGTGAAAATAAAAAGTAAAAAGTGAAAGAGTCAAAAGGAAGAGTAAGTACGGTTAGGCAGCATTTTAATCGCTACAAATGTTTCGATACATACCGATCCTCGTATATACAGGATTTAAAGTTAAGTTTCAATTAAATTATGTAACGATTTACCTGTATAACAAGATCTATATGTATCTCCTCAGGCGATACTCAGTTGCTGTCTCCGTAAGTAAATCTAGATTTCCTGAGGAGATACATATAGATCTTGTTATACAGGTAAATGGTTACATAATTTTATTTAAACTTAACTTTAAATCCTGTATATACGAGGATCTGTATGTACCGAAACACTTGTAGCGATTAAAAAAACTGCCTAACCGTTCTTAATCTTCCTTTTGACTCTTTTACTTTTTACTATATATATATATATATATATATATATATATATATATATATATATATATATATATATATATATATATATCGACAGAAAAGCAATGCAGAGCAAATAAGATATGTGTTGCAACCTACCGTAATTATTTTCAATGATTTTTTTTTATCCAGTACATACTAGACGTGCATTCCATATCGCTGTCAAGCATTCATATCATCCGGTATTGTCTTAACTTAACCATGACAATGTACTCAGTTTATCATAGACAGACAGACGGACAGACAGACAGAGTGAGAAAATGTGAAAGAGAGATAATATAAAGGAATCGAGATTTAGAATGCGAGCAGGTACTTTATAGGTACTTTAGTGTAATCCAGGTTCTATTCAACCACTTCGAAAACTGTAGTGGTAAGCATTACTTGATTAGTTGAATTATATGTATTCGGTTTTCTTGACATTTTGTGCTGTCCACCTTTGGCTGCTGATGTCTCTGCTCTGCTGAGCAGCGGTTGAAGCCGCATGGATACGTATACCTTGGATGAACTTGTAATGCGTTTGAACCAACTTCTTCGTCTATCTATCAAGTAGAAACACGTTCGGATTTAAAGTGAAAGGATTCTAAATAATACTGGAATAAACAAGCTTTTGAGGATATTTTCTTATTTTAATGATTTGAATATGTGTGTGTGTGTGTGCGTGTGTGTATGTGCGCTTGTGCGTGCATGTGTGTTTGTGTATGTGAGTGTTTGTGTGTACGTGCGTGCGTGCGTGTGAGTATGTGTGTACGTGTGCGTGTGTGTGTGCGTTCGTGAGTGTGTGTGCATGCGAGTGTGTATGTGTGTGCTTTGTATGTGTGTGTGTGTATGCGAGTGTGTATGTGTGTGCTTTGTATGTGTGTGTTGCGCGCGTGTGTGTGTGTGTGTGCGTGCATGCGTGTGTGCGTGTGTATATATGTGTGTATGCGTGTGTGTATGCGTGTGTATGTGTATGCGTGTGTGTGAGTGTGTGTGTACGTGCGTGCGCGTGTGTGTTGGTGCGTGCATGCGTGTGCGTTCGTGTGTGTGTGTGCGCGCGCACGCGATAAACTGAGGACTTTTACGAGGCAAAGTCAAAGGAACAGCGGATTTTTTCATGAATTCTAATTCTGTCTTTGAGTGCTTGCTATTATTCTAAATCCATTCATTGTGCAAGAGAATCCCATTGGATGAATAAAAAGCACAATGGAGAACAAAGCCTAGCATCATAAAATTACATAAATTGGAAATCAAATATGCAGATATCATTCAGCAACTTGCACAAAACCATCCTTTCTGCTAGTGTTTCTGCTCGTAAATATAATAAGAGTACAAATATATAGACATACAGTGAATGTGCAATGTCAGTGTGCATGTACGACAAAGTACAAATGTGCTGAGAGAAAGGTTGGACATGAGAGGTATCAGATATGGTGTGCAAGAAAGAAGACTGCGCTGGTATTGTCATGTGAGGCATATAGATGTGGACAGCTGTATAAAGAAGTGCCAATCGTTAAACATGGAAGGAACCTGGGGTAGAGAAAAATCTAGGAAAACGTAGGACCAAATGGTGAAACTCGACCCCAAGATGTGAACTCTCAGAGGAGATGATGGGAGACCGAGATGAATGGCAATATGCTGTGCTTGAGAAGACCCATGTTTCTCAGTAGAATTGAGGTTCTGCCAAACCTTGCCTCATAACTCATCTTCTGATATCCACTCTGCCATCAATCTTCTATGATACTCTATTTTCTTCACTACACTGAACTGGTGTTTCCTGTGTCCATCTTATTCCCTATTTTAAATTATTTGTTACACTATTTTCACGGCAGACGGACAATTCCTCGACAGACAGTTGGCTGACAGACAAATTCCTCGACAGACAGTTGGCTGACAGACAAATTGGTCGACAGACGATTGGCCGACAGACAACTTACAGACAAGACAATTGTGTGGTATGGAGCAGGCATAGTGTGTTCCAGCAGCCACCCTCTTGACCCAGAGCAGCCCAACCTTCTCCAGGCACACTTGTCTGCCGGCGAATTGTCTATCGACGAATTGTCTGTCGACGAATTGTTTATCGACGAATTATCTGTCGACGAATTGTCTGTCGGCGAATTGTCTATCGACGAATTGTCTGTCGACGAATTGTCTATCGACGAATTGTCTGTCGGCGAATTGCATGTGTATGTGAGAGTGTGTGTGTGTGTGCGTGTGGCTAGGGACTGGTGACCTTGACGTGTGGATGTGTGTGTGTGGGTGCGTCTGTAATGTGGGAGTGTGTGGATGATGGTGTGGGTGCTGAGAAGTGGTCAGTGCTAGTGTGTGCGGGGTGGTGTGATGTGGCATGATGTGGTGTGGTGTGGGTGCTGGGAAGTGGTCGTTGTGTACTGTTCCGTTATTGATGGAAATCAACACAAAAGAACAACATCCAGCGAGATATAAATATCATTTAATAAACACACGATTTCATACTCCGATAGTAGAATAGTCGGACGAGCTTGAATAGCGTGCCGCATACCATCCTAAAATCGTTAAAGCTCGTCCGATTACTCCATTACATATGTACAGAGGTGGGTAAAAGTAGGTATATAGTTGCTTGGCTCAAGTATTCACTCAGAGTCCCCAGAAATCAAAGAAGAGGGTTCTCCAAAGAACTAGGCATCTCTCTCAGATCTCTTTTGTCGACTTATGAATCGCTTAGGTTTAAAAAAGAAATACAGAAATAAAAAGAATATTCCACTCATATTAAGCGTGTGTATACCTACTTATGCCCTCCTCTGTATAATATACGGGAGAAGGAGTGAAAATGTAATACAATATACTAAAAGAAGATGAAAATTTGCTACACAAAATATTTTTGTTGTTGTTGTTAAATGTTTTTTTCACAGAATTGTTGTTTCCGGTTTAATTGCTTCCGATCGAACCACAACTCGTGGGCAAAGATGAGACTCATTTTGTTTTTTCCTTATGTTGAAATATTTTTCCTGCTCAACATATTTTTCTAACATTGTATTGAGAACGACC
The DNA here is from genome assembly GCF_046866305.1 of Octopus bimaculoides. Taxonomy (NCBI): domain Eukaryota; kingdom Metazoa; phylum Mollusca; class Cephalopoda; order Octopoda; family Octopodidae; genus Octopus; species Octopus bimaculoides. The sequence goes on along the minus strand of NC_142930.1, from coordinate 5,851,315 downwards.
CACATAATTCTTGCTAAATCTAGTAGATATGTTTTCTGCGGTGCACCTATTCCTAAAGATCAAGTGCTTCGAGGTTTGTTCTTAAAATCTTTTGTCAAAGTTCCCATGACCTCAATAATAATGGGCGATATCTTGACCTTGTTAGCTTTTTTATTCCAAACACTTGACGATTTCATACTTAAAGCGATATAATACTCAACTTTTTCTTCTGTTCTTTTTACGTATCAAATGCCACGTCGTTTTACAATACAGAGTTTTCTCTTGTCAGCTGTTACAATATCTCGCTTGTTGTGTTCTATTCTTCTTTCGGTTTGTAAAGGTAAGACTCACAGCAACCTCACCTCATCGTTTTCGATGTCTTCTATTTTTAATCTCACAAAATAGTCATAGCTATATTTTTTTTTCTGCAGAACCAAATTTCTTGTAGAATTTTCGGTGAAATGCTGCCGTAATCTTATCATACCTAAACTTTTTGCTTCCATCCTGAACTGACGATGGACAGTCTGGTGGTGGGGGCGAACTCTGACGAACATGATTTTTAGATGGCCGTCTGATCACGTAATATCCAGTGCGAATTATTATTATACCCGAGTTGCAACCCGGACCGCAACAGCAAAGTCTACCCACCACAATTCTCGGCCCATAATCCCTTCTTCAATGTCGTGGATACATTCCGGGCCAGTGTCTGCAATCAAGTTGTCAATGTAAATGTGACGACAACGTTTTCCTCTTTTTACATCACCATGAAGTGGGTTCTACAAGACTAATTTGGTTGCTACCAGATGAGGGTGGCGTACTTAATGACCAGAGAGTCGCGGCTGTCTTTACCTGATCTTCTCGCTAACTTTCGACAGGTCTCCATAAACACACCCATTTGTCATGTTGCTACCATTTCACATTTGGAGCCATTCGTAGCATCCTTGTGTAGCAACCATTTAGCTCGTTTGATAATTTGTCAATGTCCATATTTCACTAGCATGTAATAGTACTGATTCGAGAGTTGCAACAGATCGATTTTGATTTGCCTGGGCAATTTGGAGTTCCGGACTTTCTTTAGTTTGTGACAGGCTGTCCATGCTTGTGCCTTCCTGATCTTGATGTCTGTTTCTGAGTTGCTCATCCAAGCACCTAAGTACTCGAAGTCTTCAGCAACATTCAATTTGGAACCGCTCAAAGCAACCAGTTCAGCATCACTTGATTAGTTGAAAGATATGTATTCGGTTTTCTTGACATTTTGTGCGGTCCCCCTTTGGCTGCTGATGTCTCTGCTCTGCTGAGCAGCGGTTGAACTTGATCTATTTCATCAGATACATGTGCTATATCATCTGCGAAGTCCACGTCTGTGATGGTTATTGCTGGTACTCTCCGCCATCTCTGCCGGTTTATGGTAAAACCAAGGCGTTCGTCACTGCTGTCTATCGCCTGCCGCATTGCATAATCCAATAAAATTGCAAACAAGTAAGACGCAAGCAGCACTACAGTTAATATTTGAAAGAATTCCATTTCTCCCTCAGATGACAACACACGAGCTCTGGTCTTCTCGTAGATCGTTGCAATGGCAAGAACTAGTTCTTCTGAAATACCATTTGCTCGAAGGATCTTCAACATTCTGTAACGATCGATGTTGTCGGACGCTTCGCCGCTGAAGTCCACGAAGGTTATAATGGCAGGTAGCTGTCTCGATTTTAACTCTTTCTATGATTCGCCTCATGGCTAAGATCTGAGATATGGCTCTCCCTGGTCTAAATCCATGTTGATTTGGTCTCAGATGGCTATCAAGCACCGATTGAATCCTATTGAGGATCATTTGGTTGATGGCTTTGAGTGAGATATTGAACAGTGGAATTCCGCTGTAGTTAGTTTCAAAGCTGAGTTTTCCTGACTTTGGGATTCGGTATCAAGTTAATCTGGAACCACTGACCTGCACTTTCTGGATTCTGCAAAAGCTTATCCGCAAAATCCGGTATTATTTCATCAAGATTGCTCCTCTTGGTAAATTCAGGAGAAATTCCATCAGGGCCAGTAGCATTTCTCTCCTTCAGTCTATTCTTGGCACTCTGATGTTCGTCCAAATCAAAGGACCCGGTTTTATATGTGAGATTGTTGAAATCAGGCTGAATCTCTTTATCTTCATTGTTTACAAGGGAAAATTTTCCGGACAATTGACTGAAGTGTCGATACCACTTTTGGACATGCCCTCCCCTGCTGTTTCCATAGAGGATGCCCAACTTTGCTGCTTTCCTTGACCTCATGATTGATCAATCCAAGGCAGCCGGTGCAAATTCCAGTATGAAATTGATTGGTAAGACCGGTTGAAATGGATCTAAAATAGAGGATACTTTAATTGATACACCACTCTATTGGCAAATATACGAACACCTATGTTTACTGACTTATAAATTCTTAGTTGACCACATACACACACACACACAAACATGCACGCACACGCACACACATACACACACACACACACACACACACACACATGTAATATGAGGGTGGTAAGGGATATGGCTCTATGCATGCTGACCTCGGTGCCCTTTTTCAGGTATTTGTTGTTCCACACTAGTCTGTACACTCTGTTTGGAATGTGGTTGACCGTGAAACTTTTCCAATAAGCCAAATGGCTCTTCTTAGCTACCTGGGGTGTGGGGTGGGAGGCGCACGCGTGTTGTGCTGTGTGTCACTGATCTTGTTTCACACCAAAAAGTCAGACTTGAGCAAATATTAAATCAATGAGATAAAAAAATTTATGAAATAGGGATTCGAGCCAAAATGGCTGGTAGGTTGAACTGTTTACATAATGTTGCCTGTGTTGTGTTGTTCTCTCTGATCACCCAACAAACTATGTAGCTTATTGCTGCATATTTATATAGATATCTAAATATATACAACAATAAGCTATACAATGTAGAGCGGGGTCATTGATCATCTGAGGTGAATGCCTTTCAGGTGAATGCCTTTCAGGTGAATGCCTTTCAGGTGAATGCCTTTCAGGTGAATGCCTTTCAGGTGAATAGTTTCAGTAGGGAAATGTGTTGTTACATGCTGACAGTTTCTCGGTACATTACTTGAAAACAACCAAGCAAATGGTTTGCTCCACTTACCAAGTTATAGTTTAAAGTAAAACACAGATTTAACATACAATTTCCGGCAATAGTGTGAAAAATCTTTGTTGGAAATTTGTTTACGCCCAAGTAAAATAGATTCAGAAAGACCCGTTATTCCGCTTTTGTTTATTGTCTTTTTCTATTTATTATGTGAGTCTGTAGTTAATAAGGCCGACTGTGATAGAATTTCCGTCCGTGTGTTTTTGTTCCTTATTCTAATGTCTGACCTTTCTCCCAGTATCAGAGTTAATTCTCAAGTGGTTGCGATTATACGAGATATAGCAGAGAGGTTCACTACAGACACAAACTCTTCGTATCAATTACTACACTATGAATTAACCTTATTGTTACAAATTGATAATGTCATTTCCATCTTGTATTATTTTTCCCTCTATTAAACATGGCCGGTGTTTTCATTAAAACAAATACATAGGAAATTCAAAACAAAGATCAAGATAACGTAAGTGAATGGCGATATTTACGTCAAACCTTCATTAATTTCGGGGAAGTTGGCAATTAATTCCCTTCACCCACTTCTTGAAGTGAGGAATGCGATAACAAGATATAAAAAGTACATTTAAGTTCTTAATAAATTTGGTAGAACATGTTTCTAAAATTATAACTGAAAACCCGAAACATTTTGTACAAATACTTTAAATGCTGTTTTATCATAAAATTTTAATACTCAAAGACTACATTTTCCCCCAAAATAATAATGTTCTGTTGAATAAAGAACAATAAAGAATAACATTCATAGAAGAGTATTGGATTTTGTCGTTGAATAAACAAAGACAATCCTTTCTAATTATGACTCCATTTGAAGACGAAACTATTTCTAGCCAAATAATTCAGTTTCAAGCGTTAATGTTTTGGCAGTATAAGAGTACATGACGTTCGGACTTTGGTCCTTAAGTTAAGACTCAGAAGTAGAGTACGGTACTCAATACATTAGAATTGTTAAAGCTGCAATAGAACAGATATTGATTCAAACAAATCTATTTTGTTGGAAACAGATTAATGGCTGTCAAAATTCTGAATTATTTCGGTGTCTTAATATCGACATTTTACAAGAAAGCAGGAATTAATCTCAAGTCTGAAAGTTAATTACATGAAGAATGACGAATCTCACCCGTAGTGGTTCCACTTGTACCGAAAATGTCGTAAATTGATCGTCATAGGAAATGGTGTTGCGTTCTTTCAGGGAACTTATTATTGGTAAGTCGGCCAACCGAGTTAAAGAAATCCTTCATACATCTCATACACCACAAGACAGACATTTTATTCACATACACTATTGAAAACGTACTTTGTCACTTCCATCCCGCAATTTGTTAACAAGTTAACAGGGGAACAGGTGGGTGCTCGCTCGACCTGCGCGGAATAGCTGTCAAATCTTTAGTAATATCAAGGTTTAACTAGAAGATAAACATCCACAACAACAACTACTACTACTACCACCACCGCCACCACCACCACGGCAACAACAACGACAATAATAACAACAAGCATTTAATTAATTCAATAGCAAACAACCATTTTCTCAAAGGGAACTGAATAATCTTTCGCGTTTCTTTTTTTTTTCCTTCAAATTGTCGTTTATTTACAGAGAAAGTTGTTGGTTGGTGAGTATTTGTGAGACTAACAAAACAACTATTATTTGCTGAATTCTTCTTTGTAACCTTCTATTATTCAGTTACATGTGACAGGGGATCAAATTCAGTAAACCTTATCCCTGGCTGCCTTGGGCCTCGCACTTTCAACTCTCTCTCTCTCTCTCTCTCTCTCTCTCTCTCTCTCTCTCTCTCTCTTAGTCTGATTTTCTTTTTCTAACAATTAATTCAAACCCACGACACACATTCTTTATTACTCGGCGGGAAAATGCTCTCAGAACCCTGACGAAGTAAGACGAGACGTGGTTTAAGGTTCTCATGGAATGTCATGTCCCTTTATTAAAAATTAATGAAGCAAGATGTCAAAGGAGTTTGTTTTTTTTTTAGTTTCTTTTTCTTGGTTTCATAAAAACGAAAGACTAAATGAATATTTAAAATTGTTAGTGCTATCTCGGCTTATTAAGTCGGACCTCTCTCTCTCTCCTGCTACATACGTCATCCGTTGCTATTCGCTCTAGAGTTAATACGCCATCGTAAATATTCATACATTACGGCGGCACTGGTGTGGCTAGTGTTAATTCGTCTCAAACACAATACTGTTGAATATTGATAAGCTATGTTATATATCCATACTGTCCGTATACATTTGAAGACTTCGTTTTTTTAGAGAATGTCAGCTTTATGCAGCTTAAACTCTACTCTCTTCACTCTATAATTGAACTGGAATTTCAATTCAAAACCTCAAAGCTGATGAAACCTACCTCGTTATTCAATGACCTCGTTTATTTTAGCTCAATACTGACCTAGTCTCCTCCTTCTCCTCCTCCTCCTCTTCTTCTTCCTGCATACAATATATTCACACAGCTACAGTAGTGACTTGAACCGTACACCTTTGGGTTAACAGGTCAGTAATAATAAGTGTTAAGTAGTAGTAGTAGTAGTAGTAGTAGTAGTAGTAGTAGTCCCACCATCATCACCACACGAATAGATTTTAATAACCTTGTTTCGATTGTGTAAAATTTTTGACAGTGTTGCATGTGAATATATCCAGGAATTACTGATCCATGACCACTTTCACTTCTCAGTTGTATGGATTATCAATGATGTTTTCCCTAAGTTAGGGCTTGGTGGGTCTTCTAATGTGACCTACATGCTGTACAACGTTTGAAAGCGGAACAAAATCTTTATGATTATCTTTACCCTTTAAGGCGGTGAGTTGGCACTAAACGTTAGCACTCCTGGCGAATTGGTTAGCGATATTTCGTCAGTCTTTACGTAGAGTTCAAATTCCGCCGAGGTCGACTTTACCTTTCATCCTTTCGGGGGTCGATAAATTAAGTACCAGTTACGCACTGGGGTCGATGTAATCGACTTAATCCCTTTGTCTGTCCTTGTTTGTCCCCTCTATGTTTAGCCCCTTGTAGGCAATAAAGAAATAAGAAACGTTAGCGGGCTGGGCGAAATGCTTAGCGTTATTTCGTCTGTCTTTATGTTTTGAGTTCAAATTCCGCCGAGGTCAACTTTGCCTTTCATCCTTTAGTGCCGATAAATTAAGTACTAGTTGCGTACTGGGGTCGGACTGGGCCCCCTCCCCCAAAATTTTAGGCCTTGTGCCTAGTGTAGAAAAGAAATTATTTTTACCCTTAAGATGGTAAATGTCACACTAAATCTAGGAATATCTACAATATAAACATAAACTCAAGTCGGGTGGCCCTTGGTGGGTGGATGTTGTCTAGGATGACCGTGGGTGTAGCAGCAGCACCGTTCAAGATGTGAGAGTAATATTCCATTGTGTTTCACAATATGGGAATTCAATATGGAAATACAATATGGAGATCGTCAATACTCAGCAAGAGCACCAAAATACGATTTTACAAAAGCAACATACTTAGCGTCCTCCTCCATGGATCCGAATATTGGAAAACAACCAAAAATATTGAAAAGAAATTGGAGGTGTTTCAAAATAAATGTTTAGGAAAACTTTCTGAAGGTCTACTGGCCGAATATGATCTCAAATAGCCAACTACTCACCAAGGCTAAGGTAAAACCAATAAGAGAAGTTATTGAAGCAAAGAGATGGAAATGGCTGGGTCGAGTTTGTCGCTATAAACCGAACTCAATTGTCAGGATTGCTTTGTAATGGGTTCCATAATGTAAAAGAAGACGTGGCCAGCCAAAGGAAACGTGGCGGAGAACAGTAACAAAAGATCTTAAAAGCAGACGGTTAACAATGGTATAAGCTGTCAAGGATGCTTTCATAGTTAGAAGATGGAATGATCTTGCTGCGGCCTCGAGTGCCACAAGGCACAATGAGAACCAAATGAATAAATGAATGAGAGTCACAGCTCTGCAGACAGTAAGTAAGTAACTAGTGAAATCTCGAATATTTTCTAGTGTTAACGACGAAAACCAATTAATGTGACGCAGTTTTTATATCGTTGTGTGGTCAGCAGAAGACATCTTCTGTCATGGCGAAGCAGAGCACTTGAGGGATTTCTCTGTGCGTTCTTTTATTATTTTACTTGTTTCAGTAATTTTGACTGCGGTCATGCTGGAGCACCGCCTTTAGTGGAATGAATCATCGACCCCAGGACTTATTCCTTGTAAGCCTGGTACTTATCCTATCGATCTCTTTTGTCGAGCCACAAAGTTACGGTGACGTAAACACACTAACATCAGTTGTTAAGCGATGGTGGGTGGGAGTAAACACAGACGCACAACCATGTACATATATATACATATGTATATATATATATATATATATATATATATATATATATATATATATATATATATATATATATATATATGTATGTATATATATATATATATATATATATATATATATATATATATATATATATATATATATATATACATATATATATATATATATATATATATATATATATGTATGTATATATATATATATGTATGTATGTATGTATGTATGTATGCTATAGTAGAAGACACTTGCCCAAGGTGCCACGCCTATGAGTCAGAGTTATGCTTTATTTTTTATTTATAGCTGACACTGGTGGATATTCTGGAGATCTGTGTTTGTGGCACGAGGTGTCAAGGTGACACGTTGGTCACGTTTAGGTAGAGAAGGTCAACGAACGATGAAGGGTGACGTCAAATGTACAGAAGTAGGCGTTTAAAGGTGACCGCAACAATGTCTTTGAAGCATAGGGGGCGCTGTGTGATGGACTAAACCGAACTCTTTGGCACAACATACAGCAGCAGTTTCGGCCTGCTAACTTTCAGTATGCTGGTTGAAGCTTCGAAGTTACTGTCACCACTCTTGTATAATAAGTAACTATTCTACAAAATAGTATTGAATATGCGCAGGAGTGGGTATGTGGTAAGAAGCTTGCTTCCCAACCACATGGTTCTGGGTTCAGTCCCCCTACGTGGCACCTTGGGCAAGTGTCTTCTACTTTAACCTCAGGCCGACCAAAATCTTCCGAGAGGATTTGGTAGACGGAAACTGAAAGAAGCCCGTCGTGTATATATATATATATATATATATATATATATATATATATATATATATATATATATATATACATGTATATATTTATATGTGTGTGTCTTTGTGCCTGTGTTTGTCACCCCACCTTCGCTTGACAACCGATATTGGTGTGTTTATGTTCCCGAAACTTAGCGGTTCGGCTAAAGAGTCTAATAGAATAAGTACTAGGCTTACAAAGAATAAGTCATGGGGTCGATTTGTTCGACTGAAGGTGGTGTTCCAGCATGGCCACAGTCAAATGACTAAAACGTATTAAAAAAATTCCTCCAATTAATGTAAAATAGTTTTTATTGCAATCCGGCATAAAAGGGTGAGTTGGTAGAAACGTTAGCAAGCCAGGCATGATGCTTGGCAGCCTTTTGTCTGTCTTTACGTTCTGAGTTCAAATTCCTCCACGGTCGACTTTACCTTTTAAGCTTTCGGAATCGATAAAAGCACTGGGTTCGCTGTCATCGACTTACCCCCTCTCCGAAATTGCTAGCCTTGTCCCAAACATTTGAAACCATTATTATATAGAATATGTGTGCGCGTGCGTGCGTGTGTGTGTGTGTGTGTGTGTGTGTATTAACAAGAAGAAAAAGAAATTTATTATTAGTTAATTATTTTGGTGCGTTTCTTATGCTTTTACACATGAATGATTTGATACGAAAACTTAAGCAATATTTGCGGTTAGTTACGTAGTTACATGGGTGTGGTACCACGTCAGCCTGGTATCAATAGGTGCGCTCTTACACACACACACGCACATGTTTTATTATATTATATTATCGACCGCACGTACTCAAAGTGTTTGTTTTGTTTCCTTGTTCGCCGATCGAATTCAGGAGTGAGAGATACAGGTATTTTGTCATATTTGTGGTTTATCAATAGCATATACTTGAATCGAACTTGGAACGATTCCGAATCGCCAGTCTATGTATAATGTATAATGTATAATGTATAATGTATAATCGCCAGTCTATGACTATGTATAAGCAGTGTAAAAAACTATCTGCTGGTAAGCCACGGTTATGCAGGCATAAAATTAAATTCAATAACGAATTAAAAGCAGAGCTAGTGTTGGAAATATCATCGATCTCACATAATCAATCTATGTGTTTTGCTTATTTGCCGTTCGAAGCAGCATAGCGCCTGAGAGACGACTCCCTCATTACGCTAGGGGGTAATACATATATACATACATACGTACATACATACATACATACATACATACATATATATATATATATATATATATATATACATACATATATATGTACACACACATACACACATACACACACACACAAACATACACACACACGCACCCACGCACGCACACACACACACACACAAACACACACAAAGACACACACACAAACACACACACACACACATATATATATATATATATATATATATGTGTGTGTGTGTGTGTGTGTGGCTCAACTTTACAGAAAACAAAGCACGAATACAGGTGCAGGAACAACAAGCAGGTGTGTTAGTATAACACTTGGGAAAAATGGAAAAGTCTTCTACGTCTCGAACCTACGCTCTTCGACAGAAAGAATTAAGAGGGGAAAAATGGAAAGAGAATGAAAAAAAAAACGGAGAGAGAAACATGTGTAGAATTCAACGATCCCATATGGCGAGATGACTGGAAAAAAAGAGGCTGAATGAAAGGGAAATAATAATAATAATAATAATAATAATAATAATGATAATAATAATAATAATAATAATAATAATAATAATAATAATAATAATAATAATAATAATAATAATAATAATAGTGCGACCATGGGATAGAGAATAGGAAACTAGACACAGTGTTATTTGAGAAAGAAAACAAACGATGCTGGATAATAGACATAGCATGTCCAGCTGACAACAAGGTATGTGACAAGGAAAAAAGAAAAGTCGAGAGATATGACATGTTAGCTTGGGAGGTTAAGCAGTTGTGGTCGATGAAAAAGGTAGCAGTAGTACCAATAATTGTCGGGGCCCTGGGTAAGAATCTTGAGAAGTACGTGGAACAAATAGGGGCTGCAATAAGGGTGGAGCACTTACAGGAAACAGCACTGGTTGGAACCGCTCGAATACTCCGGAAGGTACTCGAGAAATAAGAGGTGTTACCTTAGTTCCCTGGTATTGAACAGCTGGCACTGTAGTACATCTCCAGCGTTAGCTGTGCAAAAGCAATAATAATAATAATAATAATAATAATAATGATAACGGTAACGGTGACCCCAACGAACTAAAGTGCGCAAGCGAGCGTTTGTATGTGAAAATAGTGTGTATGAGTGCGTATGTGTGAATGGGGGCGAATGTGTGAGTACGTATATGTGGGTGAGTGTGTATGTGTGTGTGTGCGTATGGACGTGTGTATATGTGTGAGTATGTGTATGGACGTCTGTATAAGTGTGAGACTAACGTGTGTATGTTGTGTGGAGTAGTTGATTTGTGCTTGTTCAGGTGGTGTGTGCACATGTGTACGTGTGTGACCAAATAGTGTGCATGTATATAATGTGCTTGTGGCAAAAGTTATTTGTGTGTATGCGGGTTGCGTGTGTGTGTGTGCATATATTCTCTGTGTTCAGGCGTTATGTGTTTGTGTGGGTGTGGCAGTGTGTGTGATGGTATGTGGTGTTGGTGCTGAGAAGTGTTCGGTGCTAGTGTGTGTGGAGTGGGAAGGTAGTTTTGAGTGTATGTGTAATGGTGTGTGATGTGAGTAATGAATTGAACAGTATGTGTGGGTGTTTGTATAGTGGTGTCTGTGTGTGTGTGTGTGTGGTGAGGGTACCGAGGTAAGTGGCATGCAGGTGTATAGGTATAGAGGGTAGTTGAATGTGGGAGGTGCGTGGGAATCCATGTGGGGTTAGTGTCAGATGAAGAGAGGCAGTGAGTTGAGCCCATACGACACAAAGGAACGAAGAGAGAAGATTAATTTTTGTTCACGGTGAAGGCGGGAGTCCGGGTGCCCTCTCTGTAAAGACAGTTCGAACACAGACAGATGTTGTAGCGAATGACCAGTAGAGCGAAAGTGGCGCGAGACCGGGGTGTCAGTGCCGAGTCTGATGTCTCGGAGGTGCTCCGTGAACCGGTCAGCCAAGGGGCGTCCCGTTTGACCAACGTACAGGGAAGGAGAAAGAGAGTAGGAGATGCAGTTAATAACATTATTGTAGGTGCGGGTAAAGGAGTCGGTGAATATTACGGATGGTGATGGGTGATGGTGTTGATGGTGATGTTGGAGAAGTAGGGGCAGGTGCGACAGCATGGGCGAGAGCAGGGGAAGAAGCCAAGCAGGGAAGCAGGAGTAGGGAAGAAACTATGGACCAGAAGTAAGAGTGGGGTGAGTGCGAAGAGAAGGAGCAGAGACACGGTTCACAGATCATGCCCGAACAAGGACAGTGTGGATAAGGGTGATGGGATATCCACGTAGGATGAAGTGGCGAGCCATGAGTCTCAAAGTCATAGTCGTCACTGCAGAGCCTGCGTAAACGGAAGAATTGGGAGTAGGGAATGGAGAACTTGGTGTGGGTAGGGTGGGGGAGGAGAAGTTAAGGTGGGAGTGAGAGTTAGCGTGTTTATAGTGGATAGAGGTGGTGAGAGCAGAGTGGTGTATGTTGACTGAAATGTCGAGAAATTCGACGGAAGAGTTAGAGACAGTGCAGGAGAATTCGAGAGCAGGATAGCAGGATTGGACAAAGGAGAGGAAGAAGTCCAGATATTCGCGGGAGTGTGAAGTAGCGCTAATACAGTCATCAATATAACGACCGTATAGCTTGGGAGTAGACCTGTGAATTGTGAGAATATTTGGGCCTCAACATAGCCAACGAACAGGTTCGCATAGTTGAGGCCCATTCTCGTTCCCATAGTCACTCCTTAGACAGTTCGCAAAACTCCTTCGCGAATGAGAAGCAGTTGAGGGAGAGAACAAGTTCGGCCGAAAGAAGAAGTGTGGAGGTGTCAGGCTGAGGGTCTGGCCGAAGGTCAAGTAAGTGTTTAAGCGCAAGAAGGCCTTTGTTGTGTGGGATCGTCGTATACAGAGACTTAATGTCTTGAGTAAACAGAAGTTTAGAAGGACCAGAAGGGAAGGAGAAAGAGTTAAGCAGACGAAGAGCATGATTGGTGTCGTGAATGTATGATAGGAGGGAAGCTACTATGAGGGAAAGGACACGGTCGAGGTATTTGGAGATGCATTTCGGTGGGGCAGTTGCAGGCGGAGACGATGGGGTGGCTAGGGTTGTTGGGCTTGTGGATTTTGGGGGAAAGAAAAATGATGGTGGGGGTACATGGGGTACGGACAACGAGGTTGGAGGCGGTGGAAGGAAGATGGGAGGAGGAAATGAGGTCATGAATGGTGGAGGACACGGTCCATTAGTAGTTAGGCGTGGAGTTGGCGGGCAGAGGGCAATCGAAGGAGGTGTCTTGAAGTTAACGGAGTGCTTCAGCCCTCTAAAGGTTTGCACGCCACACCACTACAGCTCCACCCTTGTCGGCCGATCTGATGATGATATCTTTGCGGCGTCGGAGACATCGAAGGGCCGAGAGTTCGGCCGGGAAGGTGTTAAAATGTCGGGGACGCTTGCTAAAGTTGAACCGGTCCACAACGCGTTGACAGATATTTGCAAATTAGTTGGGACTGACCAAGAGCTGGCGTCCAGTAGTACGGTCAGTGGCCCAGGTCGGTGAAGCATTCTTCTTCATTAGATGTTGATGGTGTGTTGCGGAATAGTTCATGTGGCCTGACGCGACGCACAAAGTGTTCGATATCAGCACGGATCTGAAACTCGTTACTGGACGGAGTGAGAGGGATGAAGCGCTGACCCTCACTGAGAGCGCTCCGCTTCAGAGAGGCGGAGATCAGGATGAATGGTAACAACAGACTGAAGTAGGGGTTGATATAGGTGGGGGAGGGTGGGTGGAGGCGGTGGATGGTTGGGAGGAGAGAGAGAAGGAAGTGGCGTGTGGGAGGGTTGGAGTAATGGAAGGGTGAGTGTGAGGATGAGTGGATCGGGGAGGGATGGGTGAGGGATGGGTGAGGGTGAGAGTGGTGCGGGGGTAGAGGGAGTTAGGTGGGAGAGGCGGTGCCCCTGTATGGCCACAGTCTATTGACTGAAACAAGTGAAAGGTAAAAGGAAGATATCAGATGAAAGGTGCGCACGTGTGCGTGTGTGTGTGTCCGTGTGAGCGCGTGTGTGTGTGCGTGTGCGTGCGTGTGTGTGCTTGTGCATATGTGTACGTATGTATGTGTGCATGTGTGTGTGCGTATGTGTGTGTGCATGTGTGTGTGTATGGTTGTGTGTGTGTGTGTGTGTGTGTGTGTGTGTGTGTGTGTGTGTGTGTGTCTATGTATGTGTTTCTCCGGCTTTATTTCTTCTACTTACACTTTCGCTTCTAAAAGTGCTGGGTTACAGATAAAGGGAACGCCATAATAAATATTTACTGATCTTCAAATGAAAATTTATTATTCATGATATCATACAATGCCATATGGTTGCCATTTTGAGTATAGTATATATATATATATGAAAAAGTGAATTTGGGTGCGCTGAGCACGAATTTTTACTCGGTTTTGCTATGTCAGATCCTGCTTTTTTGATAAAATTCATAAAAGCGAGTCTCTTGTCGCTTTTGTCAACGCTTTTCCAAATGCCGACAAATAGGCACCTGACACTTTTCGCTGTGTATAATCTTATCTGTGAACTCATGTACAAGTACGCTTGACTAGCTTTGAATAGAAATAAAGAAGGTGAGTTTGATCGAATGGGTGTCAGAGAAGAATGGTTTGATAGAATTTAATTTGTGTTAAGAAATCGATTTTTGTTTATCAATAATGAACTTTTGACACAGTTGTTTTTTCCGTACATGTGTGACGAGAGCCCACTAACCATGAGATCGATTGCTACTTTTGCCTTGTCAAAACTTCGGGCTTCACTAAGAAAATAAGCGTTGTATCGAGTATCCAAATTTCAACACCGCGATATGACCTGTGCTACATTCAAATGAGACACCCATTCCAATTATTTAAGAGTCTACCACCTCTTTGGCCCCATGAAAGAGGGTTTGAGAGGCAAACATTATTCCAGTGACGAGGAAGTGAAAGCAGTAGTGAAGTGGCTCAAAGAACAGTCAACAGAATTTTATGGGGCAGGGATACATGCTCTCATTCGAAGGTGGAACATTGCTATTGAGAGAAATGGTGACCATGTTGAGAAGTAGGGATGTGATCCACAGAGGACCAGGTTCATTTTAATGTATGATACGTGTTCCTGTGTTGGTAATTATACCTGTCCTAAACAAAACGGCATTACTTTTTGACTCACCCTCGTATGAACATATAGAAAAGGTTTTAAATATTATCAAATATAGGGAGCACGAGTGGATCAAATGTGTCGACTTTAAAATGGTTAATTTTCTGTTAGGACAACCAATAAACTAAATATCCCTGCTTCCTTTGCTTATGGGACAGCAGAGCCAAGGAAGAACATTATTTCAAACAAATCTGGCCAGCACGAACATCACAACGTAATTAATCCACCTTTAGTGACCAGAGAGAAAATCATATTTCCTGGTCTGCATATCAAACTAAGCTTCATGAAACAATATGTAAAAGCTTTAGATACGAACGTCGAGTATTTCAAATACATAACTTCAAGATTTCCAAGTTTAAGTTTTGAAAAAATCGAGGCAGGAATTTTTTGACACTAATTAAAGACTACGATTTTCCTAATGTCGTGAATGAACACACACACAAAAATTGCCCAGTTTTCATTCGTGGATAACTACGAAGAAATCGTAAAAAAAAAACTTTTAAGGGTTCCAAAGAGTTAGGTTGCAATATGAGCGTAAAATTACATTTTTTTGAATAGCCATCGATACCAATTTCCAAGTAATTTAGGTGTTGTGCGTGACGAAGAAGGGGAGAGATTCCACCAATATATCAAGTTTATGGAGGAGCGGCACCAAGGACTCTGGAATCCCAACATAATGGCTGATTACTGTTGGTGCTTGCAAAGAGACTTGCTATCAACACGGAAATACGCCAGAAAGTCTTATAAAAGAACATTTTTGCCAGAGTGAAAGCTTCGTATCTCTTTATTTTAAGTCATTCCTATCATTGTAATTTGATCGCTTGCCACTAAACCGTTTTTATTTTCTCTCTCTGTTTATTTCTGTGTTCCTTTCTGTTGAAGAGCATAGACTCGAAATGTAAAAGACTTTCTCACTTCCCAAGCGTTAAACTAATACATCTATTTATTGTTTACACACTCGTCTTCGTTTTCTGTTTTGTTTTTTGTTTTTCTTTGTAAATTCCAACTAATTTTACAGTAGTTTGAACTGCTTCTATTCATGAAACTTGAAAATAAATTTGAACACATGACTTAAGTTTTTAGTCCTAATTTGAAAAATCTGGAAAATGGCACATAGACTCTTGACAAGAATCAGGACCTGATAGAGCCAGATCGAGTTAAAATTCATATTTAGCGCACCCAAATTACTTAGAATCAAGTGTCGGATATTATTCAATAAAATATGTGTTCCCTAGTATATCTTATAAACATCTGATCATTGGTGGCACTCCGTCGGTTACGACGACGAGGGTCCCAGCTGATCCGATCAACGGAACAGCCTGCTCGTGAACTTAACGTGCAAGCGGCTGAGCACTCCACAGACACGTGTACCCTTAACGTAGTTCTCGGGGAGATTCAGCGTGACACAGAGTGTGACAAGGCTGACCCTTTGAATTACAGGCACAACAGAAACAGGAAGTAAGAGAAAGTTGTGGTGAAAGAGTACAGCAGGGTTCACCACCATCCCCTGCTGGGGCCTTGTGGAACTTTAGGTGTTTTCGCTCAATAAACACTCACAACGCCCGGTCTGGGAATCGAAACCGCGATCCTACGACCGCGAGTCCTCTGCCCTAACCACTGGGCCATTGCGCCTCCACTGTTTTTGTAATATATCTACGTAAATACGTAAAAGAAATGGCAATGATCAAAGAAAGATTTCAAGCTACGTCTGATCATTAAAGTGGAAAAATTATCAGAAAAGTCATTCCTATTCAGTTTTTTTTTTAACATGTCATACTGCACCAAGGACTTTTATTTCTTATTTTACTGCTATATTAAATGGTCGTGCATGCATATTTTATAACTCTGCGTCATAACATTGCTAATCAAGCGTTGTAGTTTTCTAAAACAAATTATAAACACACTTAAGTATGAATTTTATTTCATAACTTCTGAAGGCGAAGTGACTGTGAGGCAATGCTGTCTTCGTTGGAAATATGAAAAGGAAAGTAGCACGGAGGACAAAGCGGTCGTTGTCGAGGTTAAGGTCGAGGAGTTGGCCTACAAACTAAATTATTTGGCGAAAGAGAGAACAGCTGAAAACTGGTGAGGACTGGCTTTGCATTCCAATGTTTCAGAATCGATATTGTAGCGATATGTTAGTAGTATGTTATCGATATAGCTTATAAAATCAATACGTGTGTGTGTGTGTGGTGTAGTGTGTGTGTGTGTGTGTGTGTGTGTGTGTGTGTGTGTGTGTGTGTGTGTGTGTGTGTGTGTGCTTGTGTGTGCGAGCGTGTGAGGGTCCAGGTGATTGGTGTACATATGTGTATGTGTGTCTGTCTGTATGTGGTGTGTCTGGAATTATTAATATTTTCAGGTGATTTAAGCATAGAATTTAGCCAAACGAAACGTTCATATTTGGTTACAAAACGAAGAAAGTCAGTCCCCCAAACCGAAAACCTGTGCATCAACGGTCTCTCTATTTCCCCCATTCCACACAAAGAATGTTACAAGCACCTAAGCATAGATGAAAATGTATCATCGATGTGAATAAAGATAGAGTGACCCGAGAATATTACACCAGACTTAGGAAAATATGGCAATCGGAACTCTCCTCTTACAACAAAACAATATCACATAATGGATTTGCAGTACCAGTGCTGATCCCAACATTTGGGATTCTTGATTGGTCTGTAGAGGAAATCCACTCCATAGATACCAAAACCCGCAAAATCCTGACAACAACTGGGAACTTCCACAGAAACAGTGATGTTGACAGGCTCTACTTAAGAAGAAATGAAGGTGGTAGAGGCCTGAGATCAGTGCAGGCAGCCTTTGTATGCCATATGGTATCACTCAGGCAGCACCTGCTGAACAACAGCAGCAAAAATGAATATATGAATACAGGGCTGAAAAGTGAAGTGAGCAACACTGTACGAGTTGGCAGTGAGCTCCTCGCGAAGCGCCCT
>NC_142930.1:5798813-5828813 GCF_046866305.1 Octopus bimaculoides | reverse complement strand
TATACAGAATGAAGAATTAGTTGTGTACCGCGGTTTCGAACATTAACATATTTCTCATTTTGTCTTGTTCTGGTGTTTTGCGAAGTTTTTTCTGGAGAACATTATTTTTCTTTGTGGTTGGATCGTTGATGACCTCTTTCTAGCATATGTGATATCCACCTAGTGGTCATCCCTTATACACGTATATATATATATATATGCTTGTGTGTCTGTGTTTGTACCCCCACCATCGCTTGACAACCGATGCTGGTGTGTTTACGTCCCCGTAACTAAGCGGTTCGGCAAAAACCGATCGTTAGAATAAGTACTAAGCGTACAAAAAATAAGTCCTGGGGTCGATTTGTTCGACTAAAGGCGGTGCTCCAGCATGGCCGCAGTCTATGAAACTAGTAAAAGAAAAGTATTACCGGTGATGTCCACGATACAAGATGGATATAATAGTGACTCTGTATTGCGAGAGTCACCAGGAGTCACATGTTAAAATTCAATGTAGTAGGTTATATGTGAAGACCTTGGCTTAGTGGTTAGAGTATCCAGTTCGCGATCGTATGGTTGTGAGTTCGATTCCCAGCGGCGCGTTGTGTCCTTGAGCAAGACACTTTATTCCATCTTGCTCCAGTTCACTCAGCTGGCAAAAATGAGTTGTACCTGTGATTCAAAAGGGCCAGCATTGTCACATTCTGTATCATGCTTAATCTCCCTGAGAAGTACATTAATGGTGCGCATGTCTGTGGAGTGCTCAGCCACTTGCACGTTAATTTCACAAGCAGGCTGTTCCATTGATCGGATCATCTGGAACGCTCATCGTCGCAAGCGGCGGAGTGGTAGCTAGTTTATGTAGTGAACTCGAATATGCATATGGTTGAAATATTTTACAAAATGGACTTAATTTGTAACAAAATTGGCAAGTACAAAATTGGCTAGTACAAATGAAATATGACGTAGATTGGACTTGGTATGCAAATTGTTAAATGTTTTATTAGAAAGCTATGGAATTTGTTTGATGAGTGAAGTTAACCCATTGCCTGCCATGAGCTCCATTTGGGGATCTGCTAAAAACAGTCTTACTGCTGGTTGTTTGTTCTATTTAAAGTGAATTGCTTATGTACAGTACATTTTCAGAGGTGTGTTCAACAATATTTAGTCGTTAAAGTTTGTTATTATCAACTCTGACTAATTCTAGACGACATTTTTATGTCATAAATCGCAGTTTTTGAACTACAAAAATATTGACTGATTTGAAAAGGTTTTTTTTTTTTTTGTATTTCCCACCTGTATTATTCATTGATATTTCATACACATCCACATTTGATACTATAGTTTCAAAAACAACTAAAAGGTTTATTATTACAACTGAATAGAAAAGGATAAATATGCTTTTCTTTCTCAGCGATACCCATTTGGGATTTTTCGAAAAATTAATTTTAATTTCAAAAAATAATTCACATATGAAAAAGATTTAAATACGAAATATTATTTTAAATACTATGACACCTGGCAAAGTAAAAAAATATGAATAAAAAAATTTGGCAGTTAATGGGTTAAGTGAACTATGTCTAAAAGAATGGGGTTTTTTCCTGTAAGATTTGTTGCTAGCGACGTCCTAAAGAAAGTCTTTGTTATGAGGATGAGACAATCCTCAATCGATACTTTTTGATGCCCTCGACTCGATCAGAATTAACGTTATGGAATTGACTTCGACTTGATCAGATATTAGCATTAATGAATTGTGATATTTCAGAGGGAAAATCCGTCAGAATGTATATTATACTTCTTTCAATCATTAGACTGTGGCCATGTTGGAGCACCGCCTTGAAGAATTCTTAATTTCTTTCTTTAAGCCTGGTACATTTTCTATCGGTCTCTTTAGCGGAACTGCTAAGTTACAGAGACGTAAACACACCAACAAGGTTGCCTAGCAGTGGTAGGGAACAAACACAGACACAAACACACAGACACAATTACGCACAAACACACACACACACACACACACACACACACACACACACACACACACACACACACACACATGTATATATATATATATATATATATATATATGGGAGATTATACAAAAAATAACAACAGACGAGGACAGGTGGTGTAAATAACAAAAGTATATATTAGTATGACGCTCGGGAATACGGAAAGTCTTTGACGTTTCGAGCTACGCTCTTCAACAGAAAGAATACGGAGACAAGGAGAAAAACACGGAGAAAAAAAATTGAATAGTGTTCAGTCAACGGTCAATCATAATAATGGCCGATCATAACAATGGCTGACTGACCGGAAGTTAGAAATTCTTATTTCAGGAGAGCTAAGAAAGGGGGAGATAACGAACGGTGATCGGGAACGAGGGGCTGTGTGTGGGAGGTAGACTGCTGGTGATCTTGACGTATGTAGTGTGAAAATGGGGGAAGGGAGAAAGGGAGAAAGTAGTTGGTCAGTTGTAGTGTGTGCGTGGTGTGATGCGAGGGTATTGGTGTGGTGTGCGTGGTGTGATGCAAGGGTATTGGTGTGGTGTGATGTGAGGGTGTTGGGAGGTGGGGAAGGCATGGGTGGAGTGTGGGGTAGAGGTAGGGGTATGTGGGTAGGGTGGGGTATGTGGGTAGGGGTGGGTGGTGGGTGTAAGGAATTGGATGGGGTGGAGTGGGAAGGTAGAGTAGGAGTGTGTTGGGGTGTGGTGGGATGAGCTTATGAGGGAGTGTTGACGAGGAGGGAGAAGGGGAAGGTCGATGTAAGAGAGGGGGAAGATGGGTATGGGAGGGGAGAGGAAGAGAGGAGAGAGGGTGGGTATAAGAGAGGGAAGGGGGATTGAGAGAGGGGGAAGGTGGGTATGGGGGGAGAAAGAGGGGAAGGTGGGTATGGGGGGAGAAAGAGAGGAAGAGAAAGAGAGGAAGAGAAAGAGAGTGAGAGAGAGGGAAGAGGGGTATGGGGGGGAAGAAGAAAGGAAGAGAAAGAGAGTGAGAGAGAGGGGAAGAGAGTGAGAGAGTAAGGGTGAGAAAGAGAGTGAGAGAGAGGGGAAGAGAGTGAGAGAGTAAGGGTGAGAGAGTAAGAGAGTAAGAGTGTAGAGAGTAGGAGAGTAAGAGTGTAGAGAGTAAGAGTGAGAGAGGGGGGAGTACGGGTGAGAGAGGGGGGAGTACGGGAGAGGGGGAGGGGGAGTACGAGAGAAGAGAGTGAGAGAGAGTAAGAGAGAGGAGAGAAAGAGGAGTGAAAGAGTAGGAGAGTAAGAGTGTAGAGAGTAAGAGTGAGAGAGGGGGGAGTACGAGAGAAGAGAGTGAGAGAGAGTAAGAGAGAGGAGAGAAAGAGTAGGGGTGAAGAGAAGTGGGAGTGGAGAGAAGTATGAAGAGAGGTGAAGAGACGTACAAAGAAGTAGGAGTCGGAGCAGGAGGTGGGGGAGGGGAGAGATGGGTGGTAGGAGGGGGGGTGGGGGAGAGAGACAGGAGGAGGGGGTTAGATGAAGAGTGGAGGGGAGTTGAGCCCATGTGGCGCAAAGGAGCGAAGATAGAAGATTAATCCCTGTTCACGGCGCAAACGGGAGTCCGGATGGCCCCTGTGCATGGACAGTCCAAACACCGACAGGTGTTGCCGCAAGGAGTGGCCGGCAGAACGGAAGTGGCGTGACACCGGGGTGTCATTGCCGACGTTGATATCTCGGAGGTGTTCCGCGAATCGGTCGGCCAGGCGCCGCCCCGTTTGTCCGATGTACAGGGATTGGCAGAGAGAGCAGGAGAGGCAATATATGATGTTGGTAGACGTGCAGGTGAAGGAGTCGGTGATGCGATAGGGTCGGTGATGGGTGCTGGTGAGGAGGGTGGTGTTGGAGAGGTAAGGGCAAGTGCGGCAGCGTGGGCGGGAGCAGGGGAACGAGCCAGGTTGGGAGGTTGGGTTGGGGAAAAAGCTGTGGACCAAGAGGTCCCGTAGGTTGTGGGCTCGTTTGAAGGAGGGGAGGGGTCGATTAGGGAAGATGTGGGAGGTGGAGGGGTCGGACTGGAGGCGCCGAAAAGCTCGGAGAATGGAGCGTTGGAGGGGTAGGGTGGTGGGATGGTAGGTGAGGGGAAAAGGGAGGCGGGAAACGGCAGGGCGGGTTCGGGTTGAGAGAGCAGATGCACGGTCCACAGAACGTGCTCTGGCAAGGGCGGTGTGGATGGTGGTGGGTGGATATCCACGCAGGCTAAAGTGGTGAGCCATGAGTTGAGACTGAGTCTCAAAGTCATGGCTGTCGCTACAAAGTCTGCGTAGACGGAGGAATTGGGAATAGGGGATGGAAAGTTTTGTGTGTCTAGGGTGGGAGGAGGAGAAGTTGAGATAGGAGTGTGAGTCTGTGTGTTTGTAGTGGATGGAGGTGCTAAGGGCGGAGTGGAGGATGCTGACCGAAATGTCGAGAAAGGGGACAGAGGTGTCAGAGACAGTACAGGAGAAGTGGAGGGCAGGATGGAAAGATTGAACGAAAGAGAGGAACGAGTCAAGATGTTCACGGGAGAGAGAGGTGGCACCGATACAGTCGTCGATATACCGACCGTATAGTTCGGGAGTGGGACCAGTGAAACTGGAGAATATTTGGGCCTCAACATAACCAACGAAGAGGTTCGCGTAGTTGGGGCCCATTCTCGTCCCCATGGCCACTCCCGAGAACTGCTGGTAGATATCTCCCGCGAACGAGAAGCAGTTGAGAGATAGGACAAGTTCGGCCAGATATATATATATATATATACCGGAGTAAGCACATAAATGTGAAACAAGGTGGAAAAAAGAGTACTCAAATACCAGAAGTAGAGTAATATGCTTTATTTAAAAGCACCATATATATATATATATATATATATATATATATATATATATATATATATATATATATATATATGACAGGCTTCTTTCAGTTTCTGCCAACCAAATTCACTCAAAAACAACAAATTTTCCTGAAATCATACCCAACTGTCATACAAAAAAAAAATACAAAGTACATTCGATAATGTAGTCCTAGATATACTATGTTTGAAAAACAAGACTTTATCAAATTTGAAACATCTTTGATCATAAACCTGCTCCAGCATGACCGACCTTGCCCTAAACAACAACAAATGACTTTATGGTTAATTGTAACAAATTAAAGGGTTTTTTTCCTTCCCATTTCTTATTCACCAATAATGGAACTGTGCCATTAGTTAAGAGCTACAAAAACTTCACCAGAATTTACACTGACAATGTTCCTTTGAAAATGAAGTACAATTCAGCGCCCTCTAGCGACAGCTCAAAACATATGTGTTGTTTACATTAAACTACATTTGACACAAAATAGCAATACATACATACATACATACATACATATATACATATATACATATATGCATGCATACATACATACATACATACATACAGGCATACATACATACTTGCATAGATACATACACACATACATATATACATGCAAATGTACATACACACATGCATACATACATGCATACATATTTGCATACACATATACATACACACACACATACATACATACACACCTACATGCATACACACACATATATACACACACATAAACATACATACATACACACCTACATACATACATACATACATACATGCATGCATACATACATACATACATACATACGTACGTACATACATACATACATACGTACGTACATACATATATAGATAGAGAGAGAGAGGCGGAAGTGTGATGGGGTTTGTATAGTTGTGTAAATAAAGTTGATATATTTGATGTTGTGCGAATGGATTTCCAAGTTAATTTTCTTCTAGGTGAAGACAACCACCGAACAACACAATGCATGACAGAGAGAGAGAGAGAGAGAAACAGAGAGAGAGATAGAGAGAGAGAGAGAGAGAGAGAGAGAGAAACAGAGAGAGAGAGAGAGAGAAACAGAGAGAGAGAGAAACAGAGAGAGAGAGAAACAGAGAGAGAGAGAAACAGAGAGAGAGAGAAACAGAGAGAGAGAGAAACAGAGAGAGAGAGAGAGAGAGAAGGGTGGAGTTGGTGGTGGAAGTCAGGCTTAGGGAAATTCACAAGCGCTTGTTAGGCTTCTATGTAAGAATGCAGTTATGTATGTATGTATACAAGTATGCATGTATGTACGGTATGTATGTATGTATGATATGTATATGTATGTATGTGTGTATGTATGCATGTATGTATGTATGCATGTATGTGTGCGTATGTATGTGTGCGTATGTATTCATATATTTGTAAATGTGTGTATGTATGCATTTATTTATATATTTGTGTGTGTGTGTATATATATATGTGTGTGCGTATATGTATGTATGTATGTACGTTAGGGTGTATGTGTGTGCATATGCATTATGTAGGTTTATGTGTGTTTATACGCATTATATATATATATGTATATGCGTATTTATTTAAATTCTTCCTGTGAAGAAGCAACTGGTTTCTACAAAGATATGTATGTATGCATATATGTATGCAATTATGTAGGTATGGATGTGTGTATACATGTATTTATTTATATATTTTCTAATATGTATGTATGTACGTAGATATGTACAGATTTTATTTTTAAAGTTTCTCACTGGTCAAAAGCCGGTTTCCAACTCAGTATTAACGCTCCTCTATTCAAATTTAGGACGTCAACTAGAAAGTTATATATATATATATATGCATGTATGTATGTACATGTGTTAGGGAAAGGAGTGTTGTTTATGTGTGTGTGTGTGTGTGTGTGTGTGTGTGTGTGTGTGTGTGTGTGTGTGTGTGTGTGTGTGTTTTCGACTTGGGTACATTTGCATGTGAATAAATGTGCATTTATATGTACATTTTACATTATAGTCTAAACTTGTTTGTATGTATATATATATGCATTTGTATATACAAAGACAAATTAATGAAGTAAGATGTGAATGTTTTTGTGTCCTCGTTCGACAAAAAAGAGAAGCAAAAAAATGCAATTCGTGGTATTGGATCGCCGTCAACAGCTTCGTTTTACACTTGTTGTTGAAGTTATGTCACATGTGTTTCCATTTTTTTATGTTTCACCGTGTAGATCGCAAAAACAAATAACACAAACACACACTCAAACATACCTCGAGTGACAAATTAAGACATAGGATGTCTGTTGTGCTGGTTATCACTGAAAGAAAGAGTATATATAAGGACAAAATAAGATATTCTGAAAACAAGCAAGCAATTGAAATCACCATCTTAATAGCTTCCCCAGGACAGGAAACTTAAACCTTTTTCACATCTTCTTTCTCTTATCTACGCTTTTATTATTCTTTTTTTTTTTTTTTTTGCTGAAATTCTCTGGAATGTTTTTATTTATTTATTTATTTATTTATTTTTTGGCTCCCTAAATTACTTCTCAATTAATTCCTTAGTTTATTTTACAATCTCGTTATTTATTTAATCATTCTTTTATTCATTATTATTTTACGTCCATCATCTTGAAACAAGTTGGTTTTAGTTCTGAGGAAATTCTGGACACAGAAGATTATGTTGTTGTTGTTGTTGTTGTTGTCGTCGTCGTCGTTGTTTTTTTTTATCTATTTTATTTCTCTTTTGTTTTATTTTTTCATTGTGTGCGCGTATATATATATATATATATATATATATATATATATATATATATGTATATGTATATATATATATATATATATATATATATATATATATATATATATATATATATATATATGTATGTATATATATATGTATATACATATGCATATATGTATATATGTATATATGCATATATGTATATATGCATATATATATAAAATGTATGTATGCGTATATATATATATATATATATATATATATATATATATATATACATACATATATATTACATATATGTCCATATATATGTACATATATATATATATTACGAACAGGCGGCAAAGACAAGTTTCTATACTTGAAAGACCTAGTTACATGCAATCAAGCAATATGCATGGTGCTTACTGAAACGCATCTAACACCTAATATAGCAGATGCGGAGATAAATATACCAGAGTATGCCGTACTCCGAACAGACAGGAGGGATAGAAGTCATGGGGGAGTTGCAATGTACATCCGAGAAGATGTCACACCCCTACTACTCCTATCACACTCAAACTCTATCTGTGATACTTTAATAGTACACATAAAACAGATTGATGTAGTTGTATGCTCAACATACCGTCCACCAAATACCGCAAAGCAGGAGGGTAAATTTGAGGACAGCCTCAGACGCATAGAAGAGGTCTTGACAAATCTGGACCAACACATCAATATACTTTTCCTAGGCCACTTTAACCTCCCAAATGTTAAATGGCCTGAAGGTCACATCCTCTCTGGGATGTCACTGCATGAACAAAGCCAGGCAAAGTCTTTGTTAGAACTATCCCACATGCTGTTCATGGAACAAGTGATACTCCAACCAACCAGGGGAAGCAATATTTTAGATCTCTGCTTCACAAATAATGTGAGCCTAATCCATAATGTGAAAATAACGCCCACATCTCTCTCAGATCATAACATTATAGAATTAACTATGTATGGTCCTAGGCAACCCACTGACACCCACCCCATCAGGAGGACTCAAGCAATATCCAACCTGAATTTCCACAGGGCGGACTGGAAGTCAATTCGTAGAGAGATTCGAAATCAAAACTGGCATGACAGCCTTTCTATACAAGACAATGACCTTAAACTAAGTCATTTTATGTCAACTATACAAGACATATGCACCAAATACGTGCCATATAGAAAGACCAGCAAACATGCCAATAGAATTCCTAGAGACAGGAAAATCCTTATGAGACACAGAACAAAGGTCTCAAACCAGTTAAATAGAGAACTGGGGGATAGGAAAAGGGCTAAATTAAAACTAACACTGTTAGAAATAGAAAACAAGATTAAACTCTCTCATGAAAAGGAGAGAGCAGAGAAGAAGAGAGCAGTAGAAAGCATAAAAACAAACCCCAAGGCTTTCTATAGATTTGCACAAGAGACTGCTACGGTACAGTATAAGATAGGACTCCTATTCCTGCCTAATGGCTCACTGACTGCGGATCCCACATGGATAAGTGAAGTGCTCAGTGCACAATTCAAGAGTGTCTTCACTTCTCCTCTGAGTCACATGCAGATAAAGAACCCAGCTGATTTCTTTGACAATAGCACTCAGCAGAAAAAGACTGCATCCATTACCTACATTGACATTGAAGAGGAAGATGTAATAGCTGCCATAAATGAAATGAGCTTAAATTCGGCAACTGGCCCCGATGGTTTCCCGGCTGTCCTTTTAAAGTCGTGTAAACAAGAATTAGCAGGACCACTCCGGATACTCTTCCAGAGTTTCCTTGCAAATGGTAAACTTCCCAAAAAGCTGAAGAAAGGCACCATATGTCCTATCCATAAAGGCGGAAGCAGAGCAGAGGCTGGGAACTACAGGCCCATCTCTCTGACTTCACATATTAGCAAAGTCATGGAACGAATTGTCAGAAAGAGATTGATTGCGTTCCTAGAAGAAAATGACTTGCTGAATGAGACCCAGCATGGTTTCCGTCCAGGTAGAAGCTGCCTCACGCAGTTCCTGCAGCATTATGACTGGGTCCTGAAGCAGCTACTTGACCATTCAAATGTTGATGTGATATATCTCGACTTTGCAAAAGCCTTTGACAAAGTTGATCATGGCTTGATATGTCACAAGCTGCGAAACCTTGGCATAACTGGTAAATTAGGAGAATGGCTGCATGACTTCCTGAATGGTAGAAGTCAGACAGTTGCAGCCAATGGAGAACTATCTAGAGAAACACAAATATTGAGCGGTGTTCCACAAGGAACTGTTCTGGAGCCACTACTGTTCATAGTGGCCCTTCTGGACATGCCCACGGTCACTCGGAGAGCCACTGTCACTAGCTACGCTGATGACACAAAACTATCTCAGGCAATAAAGAATCCTGATGATATTGTAAGCCTACAGAATGACCTAAATGCAATATATGAGTGGGCAGAGCAAAACAATATGCAGTTCAATGCGGAAAAATTTCAAGTACTGCGCTACAAGACCACAAGTGCCTCCCAACTGGCATACACAGGACCTGGATGTACTGCAATCCCAGAACCACAGGCCGTGAGAGACCTGGGCATCAACATGTGTAGTGATGCATCATTTCACATGCACATTGTCAAGTTGACAGCAAAGTGCAGACAGCTGGCGGGGTGGATACTGAAGACATTCCGTACAAGGGATCAAAAAGTCATGTTGGCTCTATGGAAGACATTTGTCCTGAGCCGCCTAGACTATTGCTCTCAGTTGTGGTCACCACACAGTGTCAAACGGACAGCAGAACTCGAGGCAATTCAGAGGCACTATACAAAAAAGATCGCCACAGTCCAGCAGATGAACTACAGGGAGCGACTGAAGGCACTAGGTCTCTACTCCCTGGAACGGAGGCGGGAGAGATATGTAATAATATACATATGGAAAATACTGGAAGGACTGGTGCCAAACTTTGGCATCAAGTACTACAGGAATGCCCGCACGGGTCGCCACTGCATGGTGCCAAAGGTGCCGTCCACTGCATCTCACATAAGAACAAGATACTGCAGCAGCCTCGGTTTCAGAGGACCTCAGCTCTTCAATGCCCTGCCAAAACATTTGAGAGACCTGCAAGACATGGATGTGGAGGTCTTCAAGACAAAACTCGACGCATTCCTCTCCACGATACCAGACGAACCAATGGCTCGAAATGAGACATAGTTTAGGGCAGCGATGTCAAATTCTCTTATACACCAGATGTGCCATCAAAACTTTTGATTGGACTATATCAGGTGCAGGAGAAGAGCCATGCAAGGAACGTGAAGAGAGCAAAGCATAAAGACAGAGAATCACGGTGGTGCTCCAGCATGACCACAGCCACTTGGCTGAAACCCATAAATAAATGAATAAATAAATATATATATAT
This sequence comes from Octopus bimaculoides, assembly GCF_046866305.1. Classification (NCBI taxonomy): domain Eukaryota; kingdom Metazoa; phylum Mollusca; class Cephalopoda; order Octopoda; family Octopodidae; genus Octopus; species Octopus bimaculoides. The sequence continues at coordinate 5,817,875 of NC_142930.1, read as the reverse complement.
ATATATATATATAAAATGTATGTATACGTATATATATATATATATATATATATATATATATATATATATATATATATATATATATATATATATATATATATATATATATTAATAATTTTATATATACTTTATCTATAAGGCTCAATTTAATTTTAATTTTTTATAAATTGATTTTAATTGAGTTTTTTACCTGTAATTTTGGAATTTGTCCCTAATATTATTATATATGTATATATATATGTATATATATATGCATATATGTATATATGTATATATGCATATATGTATATATGCATATATATATAAATGTATGTATGCGTGTGTGTATATATATATATATATATATACATACATATATGTCCATATATATATATATATATATATATATATATATATATATATATATATATATATATATATATATATATATATATATATATATATATATATATATATATATAGGAGTAGCTGTGTGGTTAGTATCTTGCTAACCAACCACATGGTTCCGGGTTCAGTCCCACTGCGTGGCACCTTGGGCAAGTGTCTTCTACTATGGCCTCGGGCCGACCAAAGCCTTGTGAGTGGATTTGGTAGATGGAAACTGAAAGAAGCCCATCGTATATATGTATGTATATATATATATATATATATATATATATATATATATATATATATATATATATATATATATATATGTGTGTGTGTGTGTATGTGTGTTTGTGTTTCTGTGTTTGTCCCCCCACCATCGCTTGACAACCGATGCTGGTGTGTTTACGTCCCCGTAACTTAGCGGTTCGGCAAAAAGAGACCGATAGAATAAGTACTAGGCTTACAAATAATAAGTCCTGGGGCCTATTATCTCGACTAAAGGCGGTGCTCCAGCATGGCCGCAGTCAAATGACTGAAACAAGTAAAAGAGTAAAAGAGATATATATATAGGAAAGAATTTCAACCATGTTTCGTGGTCTGCTACCACAACAGCTCCTTTATAGGATCCAGTTAGCTCAAGACATCATCAGGAGGAACCACGTCCGGTTTCGACCCCTACTCCTCTACCGTTTTGACGTGTCGGGGTCAACCCCTTTCGGAGGTGTCTTCAGCTCTGGTGTTGGGTGTGTGGCTTCTTTCTTCTATTCCCTGGCCTCTTCGATGCAGCATCAACGAGTGTCAGCGTCCGACTGACTGTCTTGTCAAATTCCCTTTTTATACCTGCTGCTAGGCTCCAGCAGGCAACCCCAGCAAGTTGTCACGTGACACTGTCTAAATTTCCCGCTGCTAGGGTCCAGTAGGCAGCCCCAGCAAGTTGTCACATGACATTGTCTAAACTTCCCGCTGCTAGGCTCCAGCAAGTAGCCCCAGCAAGTTGTCACGTGACACTGTCTAAACTTTAACTGACAATGGAGGGCGCGTAATCTTAGCCCACGCATGCTCTAACCGAGACCGTCACCCGTCAATCAGCGAAGCCACTTCAGTGTCAGCCTGTCTCACCTAATGATGTTATTTTCCTGCTGGCATGTTATGACTTTCAAGCCATATTTGGTCTTCCCGCTTCAGCCATATATAGAAGCTGGCTTTTTCGACCGCCTCCTGTATCCTTCTTATCAGTTTTCTCAGTTCCGAGTTTGAAAACGCAAATCTTCTTTTGAATAGCGTTGTCATTTTTCTTTCAATGAAGCCTCTAGCCCCCACTGCCAGATGGTAGTACTCGACAGTCCATCCCTGTTCTCTGCACTCTTCGATCAGTTTCTCGTATCTCTTCTTTCGTTTCTCTGCATTGTCGATGTTTTCTTCCCATGGTACTGTCAGTTCTAGCAAGATTCCTATTCTCCGTTCTGTGTTCCATATGACTAAGTCTGGTCTTTTTGTTGTTTTTATAAGTGGAAAAATTGCTAGACTACCCAAATCCGTGGCCAGCTCCCAGTACCCCTTCCATCTTTCGTCTATCTCGTATATTTTATTTGGAGGCCTGATCTTATGTCCTTTTCCCTCCTTCTGGAAGTATATTTTCCTGCGTTTTTCCACTTTGGGGTACTCTCCCCTATTGTATTCCTCGACCTTCTCCTTGAGTGCTGCACTTATGACGCCGAGGACTTGATTATGGCGCCATGTATACCTTTCTAGTGCTAGTCTGCAGCTTGACAGAACGTGTCTCACCGTTGCTTTCTCTCCGCATCCACATTCATCGGTTGTTTTCATATTCCATCGGACTAAGTTCGCCGGTGAGGGTAGAACGTCGAAGGTAGACTTGATCAGGAAGGCTGTTCTTGATTGTTCCCAAGCCCAAAGTTCCTTCCATGAGATTCTGCGACTGACCACGTTTTCCTCCCATCTCAGGCACTGCCCCTGTTGACTGCATTGCACCAAATGTACATTCCGCCTTTCTTCTTCCTCCTTTCTCACTTCGTGTACCACTGCCTCTTTCATCTCTTTTATACTGCTCTTGCAAAATGGCCTGAAAATGCGCGTCCCTAGGCCGGCTCTTGCTTTTTGCGTTGCTCCAACTATATCGGCATGTTTCAGTATTCCGATCGCCCTGTTTACTGCCTCTTCTGCATTCCATTTCCTCCCTGTTCGTACCTTTGGAGGGTTTTCTGGGATGCTCTGATCTTTTGAATACCTTAGCATCATTGCTGTCCTCGCCTTTCCTGCTTTATATTCTTCGGTGATCGATGTTATTGGAAGTTGCAGCACCGGTTTTCCATATAGTACAGTTGTATTGAGTGGTTTCGGCAGACCAAGCCATTTTCTGATAAACACACTACATCTTTGTTCTATCCTTTCTACTCTACTCAAGGCTATTTCGTACATTTGCAATGGCCACATTATCCTTGGGTACAGTCCAAATTGCAGCATCCAACATTTGAATTTTCCCGGCAGTGTTGTTCTGTCAATTGCCTTCAATCCCTGTTCTACTAACTCGTGTGTCTCTTTCTCTTGCTTCTTATCATTTAATAAGTCTCTATACCATCTGCCGAGACTCTTTACTGGTTGTTCTTTCACCGTTGGTATGTCTTCACCTCCTATCCTGAATTTCACTTCTTCTTGCACTCCTTTCACGAAAGCCACGCTTCGAGATTTTTTGGCTTTGAATTTCATTCTTGCCCATCCTATCAGTTCATCCAACCGCTCTAACGTTCCCTCTGTTGCTTCTCTACTTTCCGATAGTAGAGTGATGTCGTCCATAAAAGCCCTTAATGGTGTCTTTATAGCAGCTTTCTCACAGTTTGTTGACCTTAGTAACATCTCCATGACTAGCACGAATAAGATGACTGATATCGTGCATCCGGCTGCAATACCTACTTCTAGCCGTTGCCACTCCGTTGTGAACTCTCCTGCTGTAAATCTCATCCTCATGTTGTCGTAGTAGGACGTGAGCATTCGTTGAACATCTTTTGGAATCCAAAAGAAGTCCAAGGCTGCTCTGATTACCGCGTGTGGAACAGATCCATATGCATTGGCAAGATCTAGCCAAACAATGTGCAGGTTTTTCTTCAGTTGTTTTGCACAGGTGATAGCTTCCCAGATGGCAAATGCGTGTTCTATGCAACCAGGGATTCCGGGGATTCCTGCTTTTTGGATTGCTTCATTAACGTACCCGTTATGCTGTACGAATCTTATGATTCGTCTAGCAATGATTCCAAACATGATTTTCCCGTCAGTATTTAATAATGAACTTGGTCTAAATTGTCCTAGTGTTTTTGCATCTTTCTCTTTAGGTAAATAGATACTTTCAGCTATACACCATCGCTCCGCTACGTCTTTCTTCTTCCACATTTCTCTTATCAATGCAAATAACTGTAAACGCAATTTCGGGCAATACTTGTAAACATTGTAGCTCACACCGTCGTTCCCTGGTGAACTTTTTGCTCTTGCTTTTTTTTATGAACTCCTCTATTTCTTTCCGTTTGATGTCACTCAAATCGAAAAATACCCTTGGTTCAGGTGGTTTCTTCAGTCCGTGCATTTCTGGGAGTACTTTATTTCTGTCAGAGTCGCTGTACGTCTCTTTAAGATGTTGTTCGAGCTCTTCTTTCCTGCAATCCAATTTTCCGCTTTTACTTTCAGTAAATAAATGTTTCGCATATTGATAGGGATTGTTCACAAAGCTACGATAGTTCTTTTCTCTCTCCTTTCTTCTGTTCTTCCTTCTTTCTTTCCTCAATAGTTCTCGATGCCTCTTTTTTATCTCTTCATATAGCTGCTTTAGCCCTTCGCTTTCCTCCTCCTTTGCATCCCTCCATCTGGTTCTGAGTTTTCTCTTCTCTTCTCGAATCTTTACAATCCGTCTTTCTCTCCTCGAAGTTCTGCTCTTTGCCGGTGATTCTACCTTCTCTGTTGTTTCCATTCCAAATCTTTTCTCTCCTTCTGGGAAGATTGTATAAGCCAGGTTCTCGACTTTTTGTTCGTCGTGCGTACGTTCGAGTAAACGAACATGCGTACCTATGTGCGTTCGTTCTTTATCATATATACGTGCGCACGTTCGAACAAACGAACGTACGTACCTACGTGCGTTTGTACTTTCGCATATATACGTGCGTACGTTCGAACAAATGAACGTATGCACCTACGTGCGTACGTTCGAACACACGAACGTATGCACCTACGTGCGTTCGTTCTTTCGTATATATACGTGCGTACGTTCGAAAAAAAGAACGTACATACCTACGTGCGTTCGTTACTTTGCATATATACGTGCGTTCGTTCGAACAAACGAACGTACGTACCTACGTGCGTTCCTTCTTTCTCATATATACTTGCGTACGTACGTTCGAACAAACGAACGTACGTACCTACGTGCATTCGTTTTTCCTCATATATATATACGTCCGTACGTTCGAACAAACGAACGTACGTAACTACGTGCGTTCGTTCTTTCGTATATATACGTGTATACGTTCGAACACTCGAACGAACATACATACGTGCGTTCGTTCATTCGAATATATACGAGCGTACGCACCTTCGAACAAAAGAATGTACGTAGCAACGTGCGTTCGTTCTTTCTAATATACACGTTCGTTCGTTCAAATAAACGAACGTACGTACCTACGTGCGTTCGTTCCTTCGCATATATACGTGCGTTCGTTCGAACAAACGAACGTACGTGCCTACCTGCGTTCCTTCTTTCGCATATATACGTGCATACATTTGAACAATCGAACGTACTTACCTACGATCTGACGTTCTTTCGCATATATAAGTGCGTAGGTTCGAAGAAACGAACTTACGTACCTTCGTGCGTTCTTTCTTTCGATATATACGTGCGTACATTCGAACAAACGAACGTACGTACCTGCGTGCGTTCGTTCTTTCGCATATATACGTGCGTTCGTTCGCACAAACGAACCTACGTACCTACGTGCGTTCGTTCTTTCGCATATATACGTGCGTACATTCGAACAAACGAACGTACATACCTACTTGCGTTCGTTCTTTCGCATATATACGTGCGTTCGTACGTTCGAACAAACGAACGTACGTACTTACGTGCGTTCGTTCTTTCGCATATATACTTGCGTACGTCCGTTCGAACAAACGAACGTACGTACCTACGTGCGTTCGTATTTTCGCATATATACGTGCGTAAGTTCGAACAAACGAAAGACCGCACCTACGTGCGTTCGTTCTTTTGCATATATACGTGCGTACGTTCGAACAAACGAACGTACGTACCTACGTGCGTTCGTTCGTTCGCATATATACGCGCGTACGTTCGAACAGACGAGCGTACGTACCTACGTGCGTTCGCTCTTTAGCATTTATACGTGCGTACGTTTGAACAAACGAACGTACCTACCTACGTGCGTTCGTTCTTTCGCACATATATGCGCGTACTTTCGAACAAAACGAACGTACGTACTTACGTGCGTTCGTTCTTTCGCATATATACGTGCGTTCGTTCGAACAAACGAACGTACGTACCTTCATGCGTTCGTTCTTTCGCAAATATACGCGCGTACATTCGAACAAACGAACGTACCTACATACTTGCGTTCGTTCTTTTGCACATATACGCGCGTACTTTCGAGCAAAACAACGTACATATTTACGTGCGTTCGTTCTTTCGCATGTATACGTGCGTTCGTTCGAAAATACGAACTTACGTACCTTCGTGCGTTCGTTCTTTCGCATATATACGCGCATACGTTCGAACAAACGAACGTACGTACCTACGTGCGTTCTTTCTTTCGCACATATACGCGCGTACTTTCGCAAAAAACGAACGTACGTACCTACGTGCGTTCGTTCTTTCGCACATATACGCGCGTACTTTCGAACAAAACGAACGTACGTACCTATGTTCATTCGTTCTTTCGCATGTATACGTGCGCTCGTTCGAACAAACGAACGTACGTACCTTCGTGTGGTCGTTCTTTCGCATATATACGCGCGTTCGTTCGAACAAACGAACGTACGTACCTACGTGCGTTCGTTCTTTCGCACATATACTCGCGTACTTTCGAAGAAAACGAACGTACGTACTTAAGTTCGTTCTTTCGCATGTATACGCGCGTTCGTTCGAACAAACGAACGTACGTACCTATGTGCGTTCGTTCTTTCGCACATATACTCGCGTACTTTCGAAGAAAACGAACGTACGTACTTACGCTCGTTCTTTCGCATACATACGCGCGTACGTTCGAACAGACGAAAGTACGTACCTACGTGCGTTCGTTCTTTCGCACACATACGCGCGTACTTTCCAACAAAACGAACGTACGTACTTATGTTCGTTCGTTCTTTCGCATGTATACGTGCGTTCGTTCGAACAAACGAACGTACGTACCCTCGTGTGGTCGTTCTTTGGCATATATACGCGCGTACGTTCGAATAGACGAACGTACGTACCTACGTGCGTTCGTTCTTTCGTACGCATACGCGCGTACTTTCGAACAAAACGAACGTACGTACATACGTGCGTTCGATCTTTCGCATTCATACGCGCGTACGTTTGAACAGACGGACGAACGCACGTACCTATGTTCTTTCGTTCTTTCGCATGTATACATGCGTTCGTTCGAACAAACGAACGTACGTACCTTCGTGTGGTCGTTCTTTCGCATATATACGCGCGTTCGGTCGAACAAACGAACGTACGTACCTACGTGCGTTCGCTCTTTCGCACATATACGCGCGTACTTTCGAACAAACGAACGTACCTACCTATTTGCGTTCGTTTTTAGCACATATACGCGCGTACTTTCGAGCAAAACAACGTACATATTTACGTGTGTTCGTTCTTACGCAATTATACGTGCGTTCGTTCGAAAAAACGAACGCACGTACCGTCGTGCGTTCGTTCTTTCGCATATATACAGAAAGGACGAACGCACGTTGCTACGTACGTTCTTTTGTTCGAACGTGCAACGCTCATATATATGCTAATGAACGAACGCCCGTAGTAATTTTCGTTCGATTGTTCGAACGTATACACGTGTATACACGACAGAACGAACGCACGCAGGTGCATACGTTTGTTTGTTCGAATGTACGCACGTATATATGTGGAAGAACGAACGCACGTTGTTACGTACGTTAGTTTGTTCGAACGTACGAACGCACGTATATATGCGAAAGAACGATCGCACGTAGGTACGTACGTTCGTTTGTTCGAACGTACGCACGTATATATGAGAAAAACCGAACGCACGTAGTTACGTACGTTCGTTTGTTTGAACGAACGCACGTATATATGCGAAGTAACGAACGCACGTAGGTACGTACGTTCGTTTGTTTGAACGAACGCACGTATATATGCGAAGGAACGAACGCACGTAGGTACGTACGTTCGTTTGCTCGAACGAACGCACGTATATATGCAAAGTAACGAACGCACGTAGGTACGTACGTTCGTTTGTTCGAACGTCCGTACGCAAGCATATATGCGAAAGAAGGAACGCACGTAGGTACGTACGTTCTTTTGTTCGAACGTGCGTACGTACGTATATATACGAAAGAACGAACGCACGTAGGTACGTACGTTCGTTTGTTCGAACGAACGCACGAGGGTACGTACGTTCGTTTGTTCGAACGTACGCACATATATATACGAAAGAACGAGCGAACGTAGGTGCATACGTTCGTTTGTTCGAACGTACGCACGTAGGTGCATACGTTCATTTGTTCGAACGTACGCACGTATATATGCGAACGAACAAACGCACGTAGGTACGTACGTTCGTTTTTTCGAACGTGCTCACGTATATGTGAAAAAGAACGGACGCACGTAGGTACGTACGTTCGTTTGTTCGAAAGTACGCGCGTATATGTGCGAAAGAACGAACGCAAGTAGGTACGTACGTTCGTTTGTTCGAACGTACGCGCGTATATATGCGAAAGAACGAACGCACGTAGGTACGTACGTTCGTTTGTTCGAACGAACGCACGAAGGTACGTACGTTCGTTTGTTCGAAGGAACGCACGTATATATGAGAAAAGAACGAATGTACGGAGGTACTGTCTTTCGTTTGTTCGAACGTACGCACGTATATATGCGAAAGAATGAACGCACGTAGGTACGTCCATTGCTCTTGTCTTAACGTACGCCCGTTCTGCCGAAGAGCTACGGAGCTTCGTCCGTTGCTCGTCTTAACGTACGCCCGTTCTACCAAAGAGCTACGGAGCTTCGTCCGTTGCTCTTGTCTTAACGTACGCCCGTTCTGCCGAAGAGATACGGAGCTTCGTCCGTTGCTCTTGTCTTAACGTACGCCCGTTCTGCCGAAGAGCTACGGAGCTTCGTCCGTTGCTCCTGTCTCAACGTTCGCCCGTTCTGCCGAAGAGCTACGGAGCTTCTTCCGTTGCTCTTGTCTTAACGTACGCCCGTTCTGCCGAAGAGCTACGGAGCTTCGTCCGTTGCTCTTGTCTTAACGTACGCCCGTTCCGCCGTGAGTTCGTCCTTTCGCATATATACTTGCATACGTACGTTCGAACAAACGAAAGACCGTACATACGTGCGTTCTTTTCTTCGCATATATACGTGCGTACGTTCCAACAGACGAACGTACGTACCTACGTGCGTTCGTTCTTTCGAATATATACTTGCGTACGTACGTTCGAACAAACGAACATACGTACCTACGTGATTTTGTTCTTTCGCATATATACGTGCGTACGTTCGAACAGACGGACGAACGTAGGTATCTACGTGCATTTGTTCTTTCGTGTATATACCTGCGTACGTTTGAACAAACGAACGTACGTACCTACTTGCGTTCGTTGTTTCGCATATATACTTGCGTACGTTCGTTCGGACAAACGAACGTACGTACGCCCCTACGTGCGTTCGTTCTTTCGCATGTATACGTGCGTACGTTCGAAGAAACGAAAGTCCATACCTACGTGCGTTTGTTTTTTCGCATATATACGTGCGTACATTCGAACAAACGAACGTACGTCCATACGTACGTTCGTTCTCTCTCGTATATACGTGCGTACGCACGTTCGAACGAACGAACGTACATACCTTCTTGCGTTCGTTTTTTTCGCATATATACGTGCGTACGATCGAATAAACGAACGTACGTACATACGTGCGTACGTTCTTTCGCATATATACATGCGTACGTACGAACAAACGAAAGTCCGCACCTACGTGCGTTCGTTCTTTCGCATATATATGTGCGTACGTTCGAACAAACGAACGTACGTACCTACGTACATTCGTTCCTTCGCATATATACGTCCGTTCGTTCGAACAAACGAACGTACGCACCTTCATGCGTTCGTTCTTTCGCATATATACGCGCGTACGTTCGAACAGACGGACGAACGTACGTACCTACGTGCGTTTGTTCTTTCTCATATATACGTGTGTACGTTCGAACAAACGAATGTACTTACCTACGTGCCTTTGTTCTTTCGCATATATACGTCAGTACGTTCGAACAAACGAACGTACGTACATTCGTGCGTTCCTTCCTTCGCATATATACGTGCGTACGTTTGAACAAACGAACGTACGTCCACGTGCGTTCGTTCCTTCGCATATATACGTGCGTACGTTCGAACAAACGAACGTACTTACCTACGTACGTTCTTTCTCTCGCATACATACGTGCGTAGGCACGTTCGAACAAAAGAACGTAGGTACCTACGTGCGTTTGGTCCTTCGCATATATACGTGCGTATGCACGTTCGAGCGAACGAAATTACGTACCTACTTGCGTTCGTTCTTTCTCATATATACGCTTGTACTTTCGAACAAACGAACGTACTTACCTACGTACGTTTGTTCTTTCGCATCTATACGTCCGTACGTTCGAACAAACGAAAGTCCACACCTACGTGCGTTCGTTCTTTCGCATATATACGTGAGTTCGTATGTTCGAACAAACGAACGTACGTACCTACGTGCGTTCGTTCTTTCGCATATATACGCGCGTACGTTCGAACAGATGGACGAACGTACGTACCTACGTGCGTTCGTTCTTTCTCATATATACGTGTGTACGTTCGAACAAACGAATGTACTTACCTACGTGCGTTTGTTCTTTCGCATATATACGACCGTACGTTCGAACAAACGTTAGTCCACACCTACGTGCGTTCGTTCTTTCGCATATATACGTGCGTACGTACGTTCGAACAAACGAACGTACCTACCTACGTGCGTTCATTCCTTTTTGCAGCTGAGGAGTACATTTTCATTGTTCATTCTATGTAGTGTTCTCACTACATGAATGAATGGAGCTTTTACGAAACTTACGTACTGCTATTACCTATTGAATTTTTGTTGCTTTTCTGAAAATATATATATATATATGGACGTATATATATATATATATATATATATATATATATATATATATATATATATATATATATATATATATATACACACATATATATATGTATATATATACATGCATATATATATGTATACACACACACTATATATATGTATGTATGTATGTATGTATGTATGTATGTATGTATGTATGTATGTATGTATGTATGTATGGGCTATTTTGGTATTGAATGCGACTGATTACGTGACGTTAGTGATTTTCATCATCATATCATCATCAGCATCATCGTCATCCAAATCGTGAGAGCATTGGTAAAAGTGCTTGATGGCAGCATTCATTTCGGCGCTTTTCGTTTTGGGCTCGAGTCACTCTGAGTTCAGTTTTTACCTTTCATTCCTCCGAGATCGATGACATAAAATACCGATCAATAGCTGGAGTCGACTTAATCGACAAATACCTTTCCCTGTTGGCCTTCTGCCAAATATTGTATTATAATTTTCACTCATAATTTTTTTGTTTTCTTAAACATAAGAAACCAAATATATGACACCCTAGGCATAACACCAACATGAACTTCTAACATGTTGTCTCTTGAGCTCTCTGGGTGAGACGTGAAGCCAACTAGTATAAATACAAAGCAAATTTTTTTAATAATAATAATAATAATAATAATAATAATAATAATAATAATAATAATAATTATAATAATAATAATAATAATAAATGATCTGATACACTACTAGGCACTGGCTCGCATGGCTTCTGATCTTAACTGATTGGAAGTGTTATCATGTACATTATCTTGTCTTGGTATAAAAGATGGGCTACAGCAAATATTCTGCTCCCATACCAAAGATTTGCTTGTCATTTGTTTGACCTTAACCAGTTGAGCATGCCCCTTGGTGGCTGACGATATGTGCATCTCTGATCACTGGCAGAAGTTGTGGGGGAGCATCATAGCCATGTTTGGGGTTTGAAAAAATCACGTCAAGAAACATGGGTGTTTCGCTCAATATCTTTAAACAATCCTTATTCAGGGACCTTTTGAGCGGGATGGGCTACTCGATCTGAAGAAAATTCTAACTTGGTCCCACCTGCAAGGTCATGCGCAGTTTATCTTGATATGAGATCACCATGTCGTGCACATATGGTGGTGATACATGTACCTGGTGTGCCCTTATGTGACGGGTAGTCATGATTAGTATACTGGGCTTCGTATATTTTACCCCAGTGTCACTTTGATGGCTTGCACTGCTCTCTCACTCAATAATAATAATAATAATAGTAATAACCTTTTCTACTGTAGGCACAAGGCCTGAAATTTGGGGGAAGGAGTAAGTCGATCACATCGACGCCAGTACTTGACTGGTTTTTAATTTATCGATCCAGAAAGGATGAAAAGCAAAGTCGACCTCGGCGGAATTTGAACTCAGAATGTATCGACAGACGAAATACCACTAAGCATTTCGTACGGCGTGCTCACGATTCTGCCAGCTCACCGCCTTAATAATAATAACAATTATAATAATAATAGTAATAATAATAATAATAATAATAGTAATAATAATAATAATGATGATGATGATGAAGCTGTCCTTTAGTAGTGTGTGTATAGCTAACACAAGAAGAACAACAACAACTGTTAGCAGTAGTACAAACAAACATGGTTATCAACGATATAAAGAGTGTAAAATAAATAAAGAAGGAAAGAAAGAAAGAAAGAAAGAAAGAAAGAAAGAAAGAAAGAAAGAAAGAAAGAAAGAAAGAAAGAAAGAAAGAAAGAAAGAAAGAAAGGCCGCGAAGTAAATTAAGGAAACTAAAATCAAAGTATAAAGATATTAAGTGAAGACTAAAAAAGATGTTTGAATGTAAAATGTTTGTGAAAATATTTGTATCGAAGAAGTGGGCGTTCTGTTGCCGTCTGTCTGTGTGTCCTTGTTTATAACTGATGGTCTGTTTGGTTGGTTTAATATCGGAAAATTCCCGAGAAAAACTTTCAGAATAACAAAAATAAAAACAACAAAACAATAACAACGTGATAAACTTGTTCGTCTATTTTATAGGTCTTCATTTTACGTTTTATTTCCTTTTTATTTGTTGTTTATTTTTTAAATATTAAATATCAACTTCGTCACTTTTTCATTTCTCGAACTTTTTACATATTTTTATTGTTTTGTTTATCTTCTATTCGCACCCCACCCCCGTGTTTCTGTTACTGATTTCATTCTTAAAGATTGGGCTACAAATTTCTCAAGTTAAGATGGTGTAAGATTCGTGTCCGACAGTTGAGAATCAGAACTGATTCACAGAACTTTCTGCGAGGATTATTCAATGTTCTATCATCAATGGGTTTTTGACTAAACTGATTGATGATAAACAAATCCCCAACAAACCCCCCAAGAAGTGTTTTACAGAGACGGCACACAAGCCCGATAAGCGATACGACGATGAATTATTCTAATTTTGGCAGGGCTTTAACAACCAACAACTACAGCCCTCTGCAGCAGCCACGTTATTTATTTATCGTTGAAAGTTGAATAATTCAGCGTCAAGCAGACAGAAGCTTTGTCCAGATTCGAACCATCTCTCTCAGATTTCTAGTTGAGAACCACGGCCTAGACTATATTGCCATAAAGCACTTGACCAGCTCTTTGAATTTAACTACACCGCCATAAAAAACACGAACGCCTACGTAAATGTTTATCGATCAATAAGTATCGGTAGTAAAGCGGCTAGCTGCCAGAGTCATTACCGCGTCGGACAAAATGCTTAGCAGCATTTCTTCCGACATTACGTTCTGAGTTCAAATGCCGCCCAGGTCGACTTTGCCTATCATCCTTTCGGGGTCGATAAGTTAAGAACCATTTGAGCAGTGGGATCAATGTAATCGACTTACTGCCTCTATCGAAATTGCTGGCCTAGTAATTAACGGTGGTAACATTAAAGAAAAGTTTTGTAAAATTCCTGGCAAACTGTTTTCCGAAGGTTCTGGAAGCTTTGACCAAAGTTATAAAAAGTTGGAGTTTTGCGTCTTCCAGCAGAGCCACTTTACACGCTAAAGGAACTCTATCGTTTTGTACCATGAGATAGGCTCTCACTTCTATTCTTCTTACATAACATACTCTGCATACAATGTTCATAAAGATAATCAATCTTATGCTGTATTGTCAACATACATACATATATACATATATACATACACCTTTATCTTATTTAGCATTTCTATCGTCCAGGTCTTGTCTGCTTTTTCATAATTTTTGTACTTATCGTTTCCTCCTTATATAAACAACATGCAACGCTTGACAATCTCACAATGTAAGATCTCACTTTTTTCGTGCAAGTCTGATGACGTATCACTTCAGCGTAAAAATCCGCAAATACAACGTAACTTTTCACATGAAATATTTACGTACAATGGCGTAAACAATTGTATCTGGTACCGAAACAATTGTATCTGGTAATTAAAGCTGCTAAACTCTTTCTTCGTCTTCTTATTTGGATTAAACACACATATCTATATACAGGCGAACATCCTTCTATATAACTCTCTGTTTTATTCTGTTTTATTCTGTTTAAACTATTTAAACTTTATTCTGTTACATAACACTATTAACTAAAACATTCTCTTTATCTTACGTATTGTAAAGCTTTAAACATCTTTACAGAAATGCTTCTTTCAATATAATATAAATATGTCTGGCCTGGAACCAAAATTTGAAACCAAAATAGCATAAATATGTGAAAGCACGTGCCCTAGTGGCTTAGGCACATTGCACTTGCGATCATGAGATCGTGGGTTCGATTCCCAGACCAGACGGCACGTTGTGTTCTCAAGCAAAACACTTCATTTTCACATTGCTCCGTTCCACTTAACTGTAAATGGGCCACTCTGCGATGGAAGAGCCCTCCGATTATGGGTAGGGGTGGCCTGCACGCCTAACCAGCGGGGTGGCATCGTTCGAAGCTAAAACGATGCAAAGCACTTTGTGACCAGCAATGTATAATGACATCCGATAGTCTGGTCGACCACATGATCACGTGAATAGAAATATAACTTGAACGTTTGTAATCTATCAAGTGTTTAAAATAATAAATGTATGGAAGCGCAGTATTTATTATGCGGTCATTGTTGTCTAAAATGCAGCCTCATAGTTTCTTCTTTGATAACCAATGACAGTGCAATGACCAACCCAAAACACTGACCGCTCAACATGGAGTCCAGTACTTTATCGACTCAATCGGTCAAGAATTCACTGAAGAAGAAAAATGAGAAATTTATACAGGTGCAGGAGTAGCTGTGTGGTAAGTAGCTTGCTTCCCAACCACATGGTTCCGGGTTCAGTCCCACTGTGTGGAACCTTGGGTAAGTGTCTTCTACTATAGCTTCGGGCCGACCAAAGCCTCGTGAATAGATTTGGTAGACGGAAACTGAAAGAAGCCCGTCGTATATATATGTGTGTGTGTGTGTGTGTGTGTGTGTGTGTCCACACCATCGCTTGACGACCGATTTTGGTGAGTTTACGTTCCCGTAACTTAGCGGTTCGGCAAAAGTGACCGATTGAATAAGTACTAGGCTTACAAAGATTAAGTCCTGAGGTCGATTTGTTCAACTAAAATGGCGGTGCTCCAGCATGGCCGCAGTCAAATGACTGAAACAAGTAAAAGAAAGAATTAAAGAATTTGTACCTTCCAGTTATGTTCTGTTATTTTGGTTTGTTTGTTTTTTTACAAAGACTAAAAATTTAGTTTTATAAAACTATCATAGATTATTGAACAAAAATCGATTTTAGACGATAATTATCAATTTTTTGTGATATTTATAATCGGAGGAAGAGAATTGTAAAACAATCAATTCGGTAAAAGATAGAAACGTAGAACTAGAATATTTGACAGGCTTTGTTGTTGTTGTTCTTTTTTCATATTGTTGTTGTTGTTTAGGCAGCGAGCTGGCCGAATCGTTAGCACACCGGGCAAAATGCTTAGCAGCGTTTCGTCTGCCGTTACGTTCTGAGTTCAAATTCCGCCGAGGTCGACTTTGCCTTTCATCCTTTCGGGGGGTCGATAAAACAAGTACCAGTTGAGTACTGGGGTTCGCTGTAATCAAGTAGCCCTGTTCCCCGAACTTGCTGGCTGTGTGCCAAAATTTGAAACCATTATTGTTGTTGTCGTTGGTATTGTGGCTGTTACTGCTGCTGTTGTTGTTGTTGTTGTTGCCATAACTGGAGTTCAGTATTGCAATTTCAGTTGAAATCTTTCTTCTACTTTCTCGAGGTTAATCCATAAACCCAGTAGATTTAGATTAGCTAGATTAACAGACATGTCATTGCTATCTGGACATATGATGGCGACATCTGGATTAATTCGACGGCGGTGGTCATTTAACATGAACCAAAAACAGCGACATAATAATCTCAGGTATACACCTTGTTTCCCGTGGTTGGCAGTCTTCTTCGTTGATCCTGAGTAATGATGGATGACCGCCCAGTCGTACTCAATACTGGAACCGCGAATTAGGCCCCCAAACAACAAACAACAAAGGTTACTCATTGCCATCTCTTAGCTTTTTATTGTTGATCAATTTATAAATTGCATATTTTCCGTTGAATTTCGTGAATAAAAATTCTCTTTATACTTTGTTTGTGGCCTGAAGTTTGAAGACAACTGGCGACAGGAGTCACTTCCGCTGTATCACTTAACAAGATATAATGAAACCAGATGATATGAGCGCAGTTTTACTTTCAATAATTGTGTGTGTGTGTGTGTGTGTGTGTGTGTGTGTGTGTGTGTGTGTGTGTGTGTGTGTGTGTGTGTGTGTGTGTGTGCGTGCGTATGTGTATGTGTGTCTTGGATATTTGGGAATTGGTCGACCAATTACATTGTAGCTGTTACAATTGTGAATACTTCTGTATCCAGGTACTTCCAGCCAATAAATGGTTTCTCTTCGTTGAGCATGACCTAGTATTCTTCTACAATGGAATGAATAACTGAATATTGTGTCGATTATTATCAAACCTTATTCGGACGCAGACTCTTATCCTTATACAGGGGTTGGACAAAATAATGGAAAACAAATTTATTTTAATATGGGATAGGACCGCCTTTGGCAATGATTACAGCTTGAATTCTACGAGATATGAACTCGTACAGAGTTTGAATTGTTTCCAAAGGAATTTTTGTCCATTCTTCAGCTAAAACAGACTCCAGTTCTTGTAGTGATGATGGTGGAGGATATCGACTTCTTACTTGTTTTCCTAAAATACGCCATAATGTTCAATACTATTGAGATCTGGAGACTGTAGTGGCCAGATAAGATGTTCAACTTCTCTAGAATGTTCCTCATGCCATTCAGTAACAACTTTAGCTGTGTGAATTGGTGCATTATCATCCTGAAAGATTGCGTTTCCCTCCGGAATCAGTTCCACAAACGTAGGATGAATTGGATCAGATAAAATGCTTAAATAGTCTTGACTATTAATTCTACCATGAAGAAAAACCATTGGGCCAACGGATTTCCAAGATATAGCCCCCCCCCCCCAGATCATCACAGATTCTCTTCCATGTTTAATAATTGGAAGAAGGCGGACTGGGTCAAATGCTTCTTTTGGCTATCTCTACACGTATACTCGGTCGGTGGTCGGAAATAAGGTAAAGGATGACTCGTCCGAAAAAATAACATGCTTCCACTGCTCTAGGGACCAATTCTGTAGGTTTTTACTCCACTCTAAACGCTTTACAACGTTTGTTTTTGAAAGTAGTGGTTTTCTGATTGCAGCCCTCCCATGAAATCTGGCTTTGTACAGCTCCTGGTGAACAGTTTTTGTGGAAACTGGTTTCTCGAGGTAGTCATTAAGCTCTGCAGAAATTTTGGGAGCTCTACTTTTGTGATCCTTTCCAACAATTCGCAACGGTCCCTATCTGAAAGTTTTGGTTTTCTTCTGGAGTTTTGTTTCGACGAGGAGGTTTTTCCCTCTTTCTCAAAGGCTGTCGTTACTTTGGAGACAGTACTTCTTGATACGCCAAACATTTCGGCTGTTTTCCTTACGCTAGCACCTGCCATACGAAATAGACAAATGTTTCAATGTCTTTTGTATACAGTTCCATCTAGTTTTGGTATGAATGCGATCGACTCCCTTAGTTACGCAACATATCTTTCACAGCTACTTCTGACACACCGAGATATACTATTACCTGTATATGGCTGTCGCAGTACTACCGTAATAGTCTCCACTTCATGAACGCGCAATCTAGATCGCCTGCACCCTTCTCTACCTAATGAACTCGTTTATCTCTTCTCCCTCTCTCTCTCTCTCTCTCTCTCTTTCTTTCTTTCTTTCTCTCGCTATTTCTCTCTCATCTTTCCTGTGTCTCATTTTCTATTCTCCACACTAACCACTTTACACTATCACCGCCCACCACCTCTCTCTCTCTCTCTCTCTCTCTCTCTCTCTCTCTCTCTCTCTCTCTCTCTCTCTCTCTCCTCGTTTTTCCTACAGGCACCGACCTACACAAGTTAACTCTGAACATCAACCGCATCTATTTTACTCGTCGGGCAAAGTCTTCCAAAAAGATTGACACCTCCACTGCTCCTCTGATTAACCGAAAACCTCAACAAAAGCACCAAGTCCCACAACTTGACGCCGTGCGGTCGATTGAATTAATCCAAGATTTTACATATTTTTATCGCCCTCTCCCACCGCCCCAGAAAGACGTAAAGTGAAGATCCTTCCCATGGGATTTGACCTCAAACCATAAAGGGACATAACTCTTACACAACAGTTTGTCCGGCATATATTTCTGTTTCTCTAATTCACCGCCTGCTTCTGAGTAGATTAAACTTTAAAAAAAACAATCCTCTCCAGGCGGACGTAATCTTCCAAAGTTGTATCTCATTACCCCTCCAACCTTTAAATGGAATTCACCGAATTTTGACGAACATAACCTTTTCTTAAATCGCTTAAGACATTTAAATATGAGGACGTCTTCTTTATTTTATAATTATAGCAACACAACGACAGCCTATTTACATTAAAGATAAGTTTTGGGATTTTTTTTAAATTTTTTTTTTTTACTATTTTGGAACAGTCTTCTGTTCTAAAATATATGATGGAATTAGTTTAAACAGTCGGAAGTCAGAATCAGTAGTTTTGGAGAGTTTTTTTTTTTTTTTATATTTTTGTGTCATCTAACGGCAGCGAGCTGGCAGAACCGTTAGCGGCGTTTTGTCCGTCCTTACATTCTGAGTTCAAATTCAGCCGCGTCGACTTTACCTGCAGTTTCGGAGAGGGAGTAAGTCGATATCATGGAGCCCAGTGTT
>NC_142930.1:5781313-5793813 GCF_046866305.1 Octopus bimaculoides | reverse complement strand
AACATTTATTAAATTACAGAAAGAAGTGAATTATGTATTTGTATGGATCTAAAAAAAACACTTTTATGAACTAATTTTTTCTAGTTTCTTTGCACAATTTCTCATATGGCGCCAGATATCTCACTTTTCATCGGATATAAGACTTTGCTCTGATAAACAGTAGCCCTCAATAATAATATAAACACACCACAATGTTCTTGTGTTATTGGGATGGCGGGGGAGGGATTACTATTCTGCGTTGTTGCTGTTGTTGTTTTTTTACTAAAATCAAACCAAACTACAGTGCCAGTTGTTAGAGCTAGTGTACCGTCAGAACTAATAATGAATTTGTTCATATCAATTGCACAAGTTGATGACATACGGAAATGAATTTTAGAAAGCCCATTATATCTGACAAATAGGATAGTGTCTGCTTGTCGTGTGTGGTAAAACAATATTTCTACGTCCACATGTTTGTGTGGCTAATATCTCCTTTCATGTGTGATTATGTAGCTATGAGATCCCAACTATGCGTAATAAATCGCAAGGAATGCCTTAATTAAAATATACAGCATATGTTGTCCTAACATTCCAACTCTTGTAGCTTTCAAACTCTGACTACAAGTTCGGTTGCCCTTTTTTAAACTATATAAATAGTTATGGCCTTCTATATTAAAGTAAAACTGTTTTCCCTTCTATATCAAACTATGTTAATACTTATCCCCTTCTATATTAAACTATATAAGCAATACATACATAATATACTATATATAAATAACATATATTAGTATATTCTATGTAAATTATACGGTGAAGGCGCATGGACCAGAGCTTAGAGGGCTGCTTTTGCAATCGTGAGATTATGAGTTCCATTCCCGGACTGCGCGTTGCGTTCTTCAGCAAGACACTTTATTTCAGTGAGTTGCGAGGTCACTGGTGTAAATCTGTATCAGTTTTTGCTTTTCCCTTGGACAACATCGGTGGATTGGAAAATGGAGGCATGATATGTATGGGTGACTGCTGGTCTTCTACAAACAACCTTGCCTGGACTTGTGCTACAGAGAGGAACTTTCTAGGAAATCGAAGGGGGTCTTTACCCTATGTAGATAATATATGAAATCTACTATGTATAGATAATGTATATAGCTATATATCACACGCGTATATATATATATATAAAGCTTATGTTGGCCTGACCAGCGGGGGTGGCTAACTTTGACAGTTTGCATAAAAAGGAAAAGAAAACATGATATCCAAAATTAATAGTATTTTTAAAAAATCAAAAATTCTCACTTAATATTAATTTCTACTATGACCTCAAGGGGTTCCGGAACCTGGTGCATGCGTTCCTCGCGGAGTCCCTGGAGAAATCTTCGTATACCGCCTTGATGCTGGCCACCTACACTCTTGGTGCCTTTGTCACCGGCGCCCCACACATTAATCCATATGATTACAATCGGGAGATTGGAAGGCCAGAAATTGGCGGTGGGGAAGTCATAGAAACTCTCTGAGAACCACTTCTGGGGTATGGCAAGCAGCTGAATCCTGCTGCCACACGTATGGCCTTCCAGCAGCTGCTCTCTCCCACCAGGGTTTGACCACAGTCCCCAGCAGCTTCATGTGGTCACCGTTGCAAATGTCTGTCACGTTCTACAGCGTTTTACAATGTTCACCCGGCGAGAATTATCATGAAGCAGGTAACTCTTTTCCAGTCCTCCTTGTTAGGTAACTTTTCTTAACTATAACTTTAATATTTATGCTCTCCAACGCCATTGACTGTTCACCAATACATCAGGCTGTTTCTGTCAATAAGAAGGCATAACATTCCTCAAATTTAGGTCGAAAACCCTGTGTGTGTGTGTGTGTATGTGTGTGCATATAAATATATATATATATATATATATATATATATATATATATATATATATATATATATATATATATATATACATACAGGTTCTTGCAGATAAACTAAGACAATCTTTTACGATACATAAAACTGGTTATAAATACTAAACTTTTGGTAATAGATATAATTTTAATGTAACATTTATTACATGAAAACATTTATCACTCAATATGGCGTCTCTTTTGGGCAATTACTGCCGCCACACGAGAACGAAATCTTATATCAACTCAGATAATCCTCGACGAAATTCTCTTTGGATTCTGATAATTTTACTGGTATTCGACGACTGTTTTACAAATGTCTTACCAAACTTATTTTTAGAATAATCCAAGACATTTTTCTGCCGGTTCCTTCGACGACTATACAAGGGCTGATTTACATTATTAGTGCCTCTTGGACAGAAGGTATTCTAAACAAATGGCAATTGGTTTCGCGTTTATTGCGTAAAGCAGATTTGAGATAAATGACAAAACACCAATTCCTGCAAACAATATTTGCATGTGGCAGGGTAGCGAGCTGGCAGAATCGTTCTGGGTTCAAATGCCACCGGGTCGACTTTGCCTTTCATCCCTTTGGAGTCAATAAAAGAAGTACTAGTTGAGTCTTGGGGTTGATTTTATCAGCTTAGCCACTTCTTCGAAATTGCTGGCCTTGTAGCAAAATCTGAAACCAACATTGACACGTGGTATCTGGTAATACTTTTTGAAAATAATTTTTGGTATTGAGAAACTATAAATTAAATTGCCCCAGCACACTTACAGTAGGCTTGAACTCATGACCTGCTATATTATATCCATATGGCCATTTTTCATGTATTTGCTAATAGTATTTTACGAAGAAAAATTCTCCTCTTAAAGTATATGGCCATGACATGAAGTCATTTATTTGTGAAAGTAATTTTTGGAAATATCTGAATAGTCGGACATTTAAGACAACATTCGAAAGAAAGCGGCTTAAAAATTACAAGTTGTAGGAGTGATTAACAAGTGGTTGAGACTGTTATTAATTGTCTGACTCAGTGGAGTTTGTACGCTGCGTCGGACAAAATAGCAAAAAACATTTGAATAGTGGAAATGTTGTACCAGACTGGACAGAACTTCTTTTTAATGGCGTTGTACTGAAATTCTGACGTTGTGCTTTAATCCTAAATACCAAAATACCAACCACTGGTGACTCTCTGATTAAAATAATTAGGTATCAGTATCGTAAATATTATCCAGCTGTGTATCACTGGACGACTCATGCTCTATATTCAATACACTAAACATATATTTGAACAACTTAAATAAAGAAGGTCGTGGCAAAGTTTAGCCTTTGTTTGTTTGTTGTGGTTGGAATAAGCTTTTGCTTCTATTTTGACAATGTTGAAAAAATATTTCAACCATTTTAATTATTTTTCTCTATGAAGACAATGCAGTAGAATATCGGAGATGGCGCTGTTGCATCAGAAATATATACATACATATAAACACGCATTTATATTGACATGGATGTGTATATATACATAGCATACGTATAAACATATTAGGCTCGTTTTCGAGTGTGATATCATCTTCGAGGTGTGATGTTGAGTGAAAAGCAAAGTTTCGAGTTGTCTACCCTTGTTATACTGTTTAAATGTCCTTTTCGGAGTTAGAGGTTTACTATAAATACTATTTTGCAGCTATAAGTTATTACTATTTGTTTAATCTTATGTGGCTTCGCGAAGTAATAAGCTGATGGATTCCCTGGCAACGTTTATATTCTTAACTCTGTGGACACCACCAGATTAAATCCTACTTCTCAGGTGTCGAAACCATAATGATATCCGTTTGGGCAGCTGATATCCGTTTGGGTGTCAATCTGAGAGCATGTACCGAGAGTGATAAAAATCAAGCCTCCAGTCAACATCATGGTTTTTGGAGTGATCACTAGCGATGGCAACGTTATGCCTCCATTCATCTTCCCACACGGCCTCAGATTCAACATGGAGGACTACATCAAATACCTGAAGGAGGTAGTGCTGCTCTGGGTTAAGAGGGTGGCTGCTGGAAGACCCTATGTCTGGCAACAGGACTCTGCACCATGCCACACAAGCAGGAGAACCCAGTCATGGCTGTCAGACAATTTCTGCGGTCACATAACTCTTAACATCTGACTACCTAACTCCCCAGACTGCAACCCACATATAATATGTGGGGCGCAGTTGAGCGAGAAACCAACAAAACTCCTTGAAACAGCAAAGATGAACTGAAGGCAAGGATTATGGTAGCATTGACAAACCTAAATAAAGAGACCCTCCAGAAGAGTTGCGGGAAATTCCGAAGTCGTCCGGAAGCCGTGGTTGAAGCCAATGGCAATTTTATTGAATAAATTTACTCTTTAGTATTTCAAGATATTTTTATGTAATTTACGACTCCCATCGTAATATATATATATATATATATATATATATATATATATATATATATATATATATATATATATATATATATACTAGCAGAGATACCCGACGTTGCTCGGGATTAAAATAGCATAGCTTGTGCATATATAACAGTTATGTTGAAACAGGTGATACGGGAAAGTGCAGCATTGACGACAAAACATTTGTGGAGTAAATGATGGGCTAATTCGATAAGCGACATGACATGCGTCCCTTTGGTGTATTCCAGGCCCTAACATGTCATCGAAAATTGGAGGTGAGGGGCATGTGATTTTTTAACCATTCGAAAAACTGTCAGTGGATATACTCTTCTTTGCGGCAGTCGGTGCTGCGTCTAACACGACCCATCGTCTGAAGTTTTGACACCTCCTTCGGATTTGTTGTCCTGCAACACTCAAAATAAATTTGGAGGAACTGTAGTTGTTCATTTGTGGGTAATAGGGAATCAATGAGGTGATAGACTTGCATTTGAACTTTGAACGTCGGCGTAAATCTTTTTCTCTTTAGATGCACCAAACGATCTTATTTGAAATGCAGAGTTGTCTGATATTGTTCAGAAAATCCTTTGACTGGATAGAAATGCCTTCCATAAGAGGTTGAGAAAGAGCTGATAGAGCTGGCAATCTTACCTTATCGCCTGAGCAGCACATGCCATTAGTTTCATTTGGAAATGTTAAAGCTTTGTGGAAACGACAATTTCAGTTTAGCACACCAATTTGGACAGAATTATCATTTTTATATGAATGGGATGGATCATATCTGAAAGCAACTCCAGGAGTTGTGAAGAACGAATCTGTTTCTGTGAGCTATTCTATTGGACCTCTGTCTAATCATTAAAACAACGTTTTAATGATTCAGCATTAAGTACTGCAGCATGCGTTTGGTAATCTTGGGAAAGTCTCATCTCCCTTCTGTATTGAGACTTCATCTGGCGTGTTGCAACATGTCTCATCTCCCTTCTTTCTTGAGACTCTCGCCTTCGGTTTTCTACAATCCTCCTTGCTTTATACTTGTTTCTGGAGAGATTACGTCTTTTCTTTGGTGGCATATTTTTCCAATGTTGTAAACAAAAACTTATGAACATAGAAAGAAATTATACGCTAATCCCTATTTTTGTAAACAGTTGTATGTATGTAGTATGTCTTTATTTTTGTATGCAGTGTAAATCAACCACACAGAAGCACATGTATGAACTGCTGATTTAACGGTAAATACCACAATAATTATTATAGATAAATTTCTTAATATATATACATATATATATTAAGCACATGTATTAAATGTTAATTTAAGGATGAATATGTAATTGTAAATACCCTGCAACCTTGCATCTGCTGCGATAATTATTAACTAGTAGTGGAACAGTAAATGTGTATTTTTATATACCTTGGACAGCCACATCATTGTTTTTTGTCAAGAGTTTCACCTCCAGCCGTTCGTTAGGTCAGTCAACACACCATTCTGCTGTGGTGGCCGTAAAGAAGGAAAGTCGCCGATGCGTAATGTTGTTCACATTAGGATATAAATCATTCATTTATTTCAAATATAATAGAAATAAGATGATGCTAGTGTTATCAAATTAGAATTAAAAGTGAAAGAATAAAAGTGAAAGAATATTATATCTCATTACAACATAGAACTTATTCTTTCACTTTTGACACGTAATACCGAACCAGTGACAATGCTGTATTGTTTTATTCCAAATGAAAAAAAATTACATTTTGACACTCACGTGGTCTGATACCATTACCTTGTAAAATTTGATTTGATTTAGTCGAGCGATTTGAGAATGCATAGGAAACAGGCAGACTGACAAAGAATTTTATATAGAGAGAGATTACACACACACACACACACACACACACACACACACACATACATATGTGTGACCTGACATAATAATAATATTGAACCCCGACCACCTCTTACAACTTGTCATATGTCACAAAACTTGTAAGACAATATCTGGACTTAAAAGACATTTGCTAGTTCTCAAAACCGTTTCTTCGGAATCAGATTCCAAAGGGCAAAGATATAGAAGAAATTTGAATAATATCTGTCACTTGTGTTTTAAACTCTGTCAGTCAGCAGCTGGTCTTAAAAGTCATTTGAGGGTTCATCAATGGAGTGGCTGTGTCGTGTGATGGGGTGGGGTGTGTGTGTTGATGGGACGGCTATCATCTCTCAAGATGAAGCAATCATCATATATATATATATAGAGAGAGAGAGAGAGAGAGAGAGAGTTATTAATATTTCTAAGTCTCTCTAAAGGAGACTACGGCAGCGGTACTGGAAATTAATAGTTATCGCCAAGCCAACATGGCAGTCCCAAAATTAGGACGAAAGCTGCCGTGAATTAGCTCCAAGAAGCCATCGCCTCTAGCTAGCTATGTGACACACGTGTGTCACATAGCTAGCTAGAGGCGATGGCTTCTTGGAGCTAATTCACGGCAGCTTTCGTCCTAATTTTGGGACTGCCATGTTGGCTTGGCGATAACTATTAATATATATATATATATATATATATATATATATATATATATATATATAATATATATATATATATATATATATATATATATATATATATATACATATATATAGATATATATATATGTATGTATGTATGTATGTATGTATGTATATATATATATATATATATATGTGTGTGTGTGTGTGTGTGTGTGTGTGTGTGTGTGTGTGTGTGTGTGTGTGTGTGTGTGTGTGTGTGTGTTTTAAAGCCTATGAATTCGTTTCAATGAATTCATAGCTAATGAGAAAATAATCTCTTTTTGGGGTTAATAAAATTATTTAGAGCAAGGCTAGCTAACCCGTGAACTGTTGGCCAAAATAGTGCATTGGCCGACGACTTGATATAACACATAGCATTGTTTCATACATGTTTGACAGTTAGCATGATCCTGTCGCCGCGGCCAACGCCGGTCCATCACAAATTTTTATCTACCAGGTTACAGGTGACACTCCTACGCAACAGAGCCGGCTTTGTTTGGCCGTTGTGAATGTTTGCAGATTTCTTCTTAAACCTGCAAATGTTCACAAATTAAACCTTGTTTTCACATTAAGCATCAAGCTGAAAGTGATAGTAAGTGGGAAAATTAATTCATATTTATATCATTGTGTATTGTTGGTGAAAATAGTTTCTCATAGACTGGAAGACATGGCCTTAATAGATACTATGAAATATTAACATCAAGCTAAAATCCTAGGAAAAACTGGAGCTACTGCTTGGATCTGAGTTATGTTTAGCAGACGGGGCTTAATAAATTCTGTTTTGTTTTGACTGATAATGTTATTTCAGGATTAATTAATTAGTTAATAGTATTAAATGACTGGCTTGACATTTGCAAATAACTCACAATGTCTACAAGTAAACTAGAAGCAAAAACAAAAGGGTCAGTACAGCAATATCATATTATCGTACGCTAATTCGTATCAACGAATCTTGGTCAAGGACATCTGCAAAAGAGGTTGTACTCTGCTACATCCATCCAAAATCTATTTTCGCCCTTATAGTAGTTCTGCACATCTTTGAGAAAAACGGACAGCAGTGCATAGATGGGAATATTTCGCTGTTTTTATTCCAAATTGTCTTATCACAGAGTACAAAGGTTTCAATTTGTTAATTAGTGATGTTTTTACTTCTTGGTTTTTGCCGAGGTGAGAACATTAATGAGTAATGTTTTAGGGAAGTAACTATTGTAATATAGTGTGTGTTTAAATAATTGTATGAATCTTAGTTGCGTTTCTTAGCAAGGGGTTTAAACCAACCAAAGGAGAAGAGTTTTGTTGCATAGCAATAAGGACGAAATGTCTTTGAACTTTAGAACAATATTATCGAACAGATGTTTACTCATCTTTCCTATATCAGTCTTTGTAAAGTTTATTTGTCCAATAGAGGGATTATTTTCGAAATTTGCCTTATGACCCTTAAATGTGAAGTATTGTTGTTTAAATGCTGGTGGTTCGGTTATGTTATCTACGTACAGATCAGAGGGGATATTTGCAGGCCTCGGTTATTTCTTTAAAAGCGTTGAAGTCCCTTTTATTGTAAGATTACTGCGGTGACAGGGAAAAGGAAAATGGGGTACGTAGGATCAATTTCGTTTGGGTTTTACAATTGCTGGATAGGATGCAACTATGGTTTGAATCCTTAAAGTCACTTATTTTTGCGTTGAAATTAAACTGGAGAGTATTTCTTAATTTTTTTTATACATAACTCTACTGCTCTACACCATAAAATCATTTCCGTAAACGGCAGTCAACAACGTTTTAAACAAAAAAAAACCTTACAATCCACTACACTACAGACATGGATTTTAATGCCGGTAACTTTAAATCCCATAGGATTTCCTCCAGTGGAAAACAAGCAACGGTGGTACATCAATATAAAGTAAATGTGAATATATTTACTTTACAGTAAGTTTCAAAACATCTGGATGTTTCTTCGATAACTGTTTTTTTTTTTTCAACGGGTATAATGAGAGGTGGATTCTTATGAATTCTTTATATATATTGCAATCAGCTACAAGAGGGTAGCTCTTGAAGCTGATTGCACAAGGCCAGCAATAAGTCAATTGCATTGACCCCAGTACTCAGTTGGTACTTATTTTATCGACCCCGAAAGGATGAACGGCAAAGTCGATCTCCGGCAGGGTTTTAAATCAGAACATAAAGACGGATGAAATGCTGCCAAACATTTTGTCCGGTGTATTAACGATTCCGTAACGCCGAAGGGGAATAAAGCGACCGCATTAATGTACTCCCCAAAACATCCTCTTTGGTCAACGTCCAATACTTTTCAACATAGAGAAATCTTTCCAACTGCATTCATGACATTTTTATACTAAACATTTTTCCTCGTAACCATCATTTTGAAATTTCTTCGCATTGACACACACACACACACACACATACACACACACACACACACACACACACACACGCACACACACACACACACACACACACGCACACACACATATATATACTCTTACTCTGTTACTCTTACTTGTTTCAGTCATTTGACTGCGGCCATGCTGGAGCACCGCCTTTAGTCGAGCAAATCGACCCCATGACTTATTCTTTGGAAGCCTAGTACTTATTCTATCGGTCTCTTATTGCTGAACCGCTAAGTTACGGGGACGTAAACACACCACTATCAGTTGTCATGCGATGTTGGGGGAACAAACACAGACACACAAACATATACAGATACATATATATATATATATATATATATATATATATATATATATATATATATATATATATATATATATATATATATATACATATATACGACGGGCTTCTTTCAGTTTCCGTCAACCAAATCCACTCACAAGGCTTTGGTTGGCCCGAGGCTATAGTAGAGGACACTTGCCCAAGGTGCCACGCAGTGGGAAGGAACCCGGAACCATGTGGTTTGTAAGCAAGCTATTTACCACACAACCACTCCTGCGCCTATATATATATATATATATATATATATATATATATATATATATATATATATATATATATATATATATATATATATATATATATATATATATATATATATATATATATATATATATATATATATATATATATATATATATATATATATATATATATATATATATATATATATATATATATATATATATATATATATATATATAAACAGACATGCAGGAAGTAAATAGACACCTCTAATTTTCAAAATCTTTTATTTAATACGCAAAGCGTACAATTGAAATGTAATCGATAGGTAGGACTACATACTTTAGTATTTAGTTGACATTCCCTTTGCAGTTTTTAATTCAGAAACTCTTTTTGGCATTGAACTGATGAGCTTTGTGATTGTCTCTTGTGGAATTTTTGCCCACTTTTCATGCAACAATCGAAACAATTCATCTTTAAATTTAGGTTTCTGTCGAGTTTTTCGTATAGCTCTATCTAGTATGCTCCAAAGATTTTCAATTGGGTTCATGTCAGGAGATTGGCTCGGCCAAGGAAGCTTTTTGATCCCATTTTCAGTCAGCCATTAATGATTCCTTTTCGCTGTGTGGCATGGAGCCCCATCTTAAAAACTAATTTTTCATTGTTATCGTGTGAATACATCGGAAGTAGTCCTTGCTTAAGTATTTTAATGTATTTTTCAGAGTTTATGGTTCCAAAACATTTTATCAGCTCAGAACGACCATTGCTGGTGACAGCTCCCCATACCATTACAGAGATACCGCCATGTTTCACAGTTGGTTGGAGTCGTTTCAAATTAAATTTTTGATTGGGAAGCCTCCAGATCCAAATACGTCCACTGTCTGAAAATAATGCAAATCTGGATTAATCTGAAAAAATCACTCTATCCCAAAATGAACTGGATTTTTCTGACATCTCCTTAGCCCATTTCTTTCTTTTCATGATATTAATTGGTTGAAGGAGAGGTTTTCTTCTAGCTGCTCGCCCATAATACCCAAGCTTACGCAGATATGTAACTCACGTTCTTGGACTAACTTCTAGCTGTTTTGCAGTGTCAGAAACCTTCGAACGGGGTTCGTTTTCCACAATTCTCTTCAAACAGCGAAGATTCCTTTCCGAGAGCCCAAGTCGACCCGGACGAGAATCTGTTGATTCATTGCCTTGGCTTTTGAATTGCACTATAATTCTATTAACAGTAGCAAGAGGAATTTGAAAATTTCGGCAATTTTTCGCTAAGACCAGCCTCAGATTGCCCAACATTACGACCTCTTTGAAAATCTGGCAGTTCTGCTGAACTTTTTGTGCGTGGCATGGTTACACTTCGCAAATGTTTAATATAATGGCACTTGGAATGAAAAAGAATAATTACATTGTAAATTCTACACTGCTGAAAACATATTAAGACGTTTAGATCAGAAATTTTGAAAATTAAAGGTGTCTATTTACTTCCTGCATGTCTTTGTATATATTACCATTTTCCTTTTCTCCTCTTTCTCTTTTTCTCTTTAAGTGTTTCCTTCTCTTTCCCCTACTGTTTTCTCTATTCATTGCCCCTGTTTTTTTTTTACCCATTTTCCTACTGCATTCACTTTTCCTCCTCATTCCCCCGATACTTCCCTTCTTCTGTCTTTTTTTGTGTTGAAGGGCCAACGCCTGAAACGTTAATACTCTCGTCCCTGAAGCGATAAACTAAAACCCTGTTTCTCGAACTTTGCTCTTCCTGTGTTGTCCTTTTTAATATTTATTATCTTTCTCCTAATTTAAATATACTCCGACATTTTGTCGAAATTTCATTTTCCTTATCACCTCCTTATTTTAATTTACCTAATCAATTAATTGGTTAATTATTTTGATTAAAAAAAAACAGATGCCAGGAAAAGTTGGCTGTAGTTAATGCTACGTGTGAACATGAATAACATGAATAACATGAATATTTTTTCCAGTCCACATCACACCGAAGATAAGATTTCCTAGCTACAAGTAGACTTCACCCAACAATAGACATGCAGGCTATCCTACCATTAACTCAGTGCTTAAATTACTTACCTTTAATTTACAATTTTATAATTACATTTTACACCTAGCTAAGATCTTTACCTTATACTTACAAATACAGTTTTATATTTCTTTTAAGCACCCCTGCCTCACATATCTCTGTCAATCCTCATTCATCCATTTTTATTTTATTTTTTCTCCCTCTTTCTGAAAGTGTTAATACAAACATAGATATAATTACAACTACGACGCCCCTCGTCACTTAATTTATTTGGAAGTAAATGAATCTACAATAATATCTATTTATATTTTATGCTAAAATAATATATATATATATATTTCCCAAGTCACGTCTTCTTTGCAATATTAAAATTACATACTACACACGATAACCTTTTCTCACTAAATACATTCAGGAAATCTAGTCATAATTGCAACCTATGTACTTAATTATCTCCTGTTGCACACGACTTCTAAGAGCCTAGGCAATTCCTCTTAATAATAACACAGTACCGTATACGGGCATATGATATTCTGTGGTTTTATTCCATCATATAACTCTGAATGAATTATCTTCCTTTGACTTCTCAAAACATATTCAGGGCACAACAGCATAAAGATTTTCTAAATGAACAGAAAATAACCGGTTTTTTTTTTTAAAGATTTTGAGAATATGCTTGAAAAAATATGTTTAAAAAGTTTATATATACA
>NC_142930.1:5766313-5776313 GCF_046866305.1 Octopus bimaculoides | reverse complement strand
CTTTCTTCTTCTCTTCATGCTAATCATGTCACATATTCAGGCCGCCAGCTTCGATGGTATTTTATTTACTCGTATAATAATAGCGATGAGATCGCCAGGTGAGAAAGTCCCAAGCCTTTCATGTATTCATCTCATACATGAGACTTAATTATAACAAAACTCTTTCCCACACTCTTGCCAACAATGCAGCTCGTCGTAATAAGAGTGAAGTAATGATGTCTAACTGGGCAGTCAATTAACTGGAGACTGTCATTAATAGCAGAGACTTTGAGGTTCATCTTCAACTTTACTCATTGACCAGTTGGAAGGCTGAAAAGGTGAAAGGTTCAATTTCGCGACACGTTGGGATCAACCACGATACGATTTCAGAATCTAATCGAAACTAATTTAATTCAATTATACTAGGCTTGAGAAGTATGTGATTCTAACCCTCTCCATATCTCATTTAACTAAAATATTTGGCCTTTACACCGCCACAAAATTTTAACTAATTCAAAATTTTATATATATTTTAATCTTATCTGAATTGAATTTTGACTTTTAATACGTAGGTGCCATTTTTCTTCTTCCCTATATTGCAGCAATATGATTGGATCGTTGGAACACATGCACTCTCCCCTCTTTCTTTTTTGTCTCTCTCTCCTCTCTTTCTCTTTCTCTCAAATGTGTGTGTGTGTGTGTGTGTGTATTAGTAGTTATCAATTCCATCGTCGAAAAGAGAATATTCCTTAATCTTTCAACAATGGAACAAGTAACTGCTAATATCTTTTATATTCCTTAATTAATTCTTACTCTCTGAGAGTTGAATTTAATTGGAAATCTTTACTCCAAGCGATTTTCACCTTATACACAGCTATTCTAGAAACAGCTGTAAGGGACTTTATGCGCAACTTCTCAATTCCTTATTTACGACTCTGCGATTATATTTCAGTTGTAAATTATATGCTCTAAAGTGATACTACCGGTTTTGCTTGTTCATTCTCTCTTTCTAATGTATGTATGTATGTATGTATGTATGTGTATGTGTGTATGTATGTGTATATATATATATATATATATATATATATATATATATATATATCCCCTTTAATTTAGCTAAAAGAATTTGCACCATTGTCTCTGACCCAACCACTCGAGAAATACGCTTACAAGATCTCAAAAAAACACTGTTACAACGCCAATATCCCTCCACACTCATAGATCTTGGAATAAAACGTGCCAAGGAACTTGACAAAAACACACTAAAAACCAACCAACATAATAACACACCCAACCCCAAAATACTTCCATACATCTCCACCCATAACCCCAATAACATCGAAGCATTCACCACAATTAAACAAAACCTCCCCTTACTCACCACAGACCCGAAAATGAACAATATCATTAATACACACAAAGTCCTTAAATGCAAAAGGCAACACAAATCTTTGAAAACATTATTAACCAATTCCAAACTACATACACCACTTCCACCCCATCAGTTAAAAAATGTGCACGCCCTAATTGTGGCACCTGCCCCTACCTACTTGAAGGCTCTGAATTTACCTTCAAACGAGGAACAAAGTTTAAAATTAAAACCAATTTCTCTTGTTCCTCGAGTAACCTCATTTATGTCCTTACTTGCGCAGGTTGCCAAAACTTCTATATCGGACAGACGAGCCTCTCATTACGTAGAAGAGTAGCTGTCCATAAGGAACAAATAAACCTCCCTCAATACCGCCAAATTCCACTCAGTGGCCACATAGACTCTTGCGCCAGAAACAAAAACCCTAAATTCATTATATTCCCTTTCTATCAATGTAAAGACAGAATCTCCACACAAGAAAGAATCAACAAGGAGAATCTTTTCATAGAGAAATTCCAACCATTTCTTAACACACACACCCCTCAGTGACCTTATTTCTCTATGAACAGACACAAACTTCCTGTTTGGGAAAAAAAGAGTTCATAACTCTAACTAAAAACACTTGTCTCCCCTTACACACATTTCCTGTTTTGACACCACATTTCCTGCTTAACACAAACTTTTAACCCTTTTTTTAAACCTAACAAAACTCTCAACTCTCATGCATCCTTATTTTTCCTACCAATTTATACATGAACTACTATTGAACTACAAAAGCTCAAAGACAATATAATGTATGGGTATATTTTTTTTTTTTTATATATTATTGTTTTATATATTATTTTCTTCATTTTGTACTTTTTTGTACTTCTTTGTAAAAAAACATTTTCATTCTCCTTCTTCTTGATAATTTGCTTCATCGCAATGAAAACCGGTTAGAAAAAATCTTTATTAAATTATGCTCCCAGTTCAGCATTCTGGCTTTTTTTCATTTTCTTATATATATATATATATATATATATATATATATATATATATATATATATATATATAATTGAGATTCAGATGAAATTAGGTACTAGAGTTGAGGCACCATAAATTAGTGCGGAATTATCCGTACAGTTTCATCTTCATTTATTCATCATAGCTATTTCTATCACAGTGTTTGTTAGCGCCCCATAAAGTTGATTGGCACATATTCAATATTATTCAAAAGTTTCCATTTCGTTTCGTTCTTAATACTGAGAACTGCTAGCGCGGTATTTAGTACTTTGTATAGAATTTTGGTTTGGCACAAGGTTTTAAAGTTGAACAATCTACTACAACATATTACAAGTGAAACCTAAAATCGGTCCCGGCTTGATTTGAAATCAAAAAATAAACATGAAAATACTGATATTTATCTCTGAAAATCGGAAGTTACACAACAGTCTGTGCCAGTCAAATACCGGAAGTTACACATAGTTTGACCTTCTTAAGGTCTGTATATGTTTTAAAGTTAAAATATTGAATTACTCCAATGTTAGTAATTTGAAATTAAACTGAATAAACTCTAGTGAAATCACAGGGGAATTAGAATATCAACGTTTTGTTCTGCTGTATGTTTTTAAATATTACAACTTAAAATTTGAAATAATATAAACCCCGTGGTAATGCAAGCCGTCTATGACGGTGCAGTAATGGAATATCCAAGAAGAATCATGGGATAAAATAATGCAGACGATAGACAAAACGCAACAGAAAAAAGAAGACGAGTAGAAAATATAATAATTTCTGGTGAGGAGTGGAGAAACAGAAAAGAATTGATAAAGGTCATGAGGGAAGAAAATAGGTTGATAGTGGTTTTACATCATTTACTGCTTGTCATGGCTTTGAAGGAATGACATCTATGTAGCAAACGATTAGATATAAAATTATATTTTAACAATTTTATCAACCTCTACACGATAACGTCCATATTTGGTTAATACCGTGTTATGTTAAAATAATCATTTTACACTAAATTCACTCGGTTCATATCAAGGCTTGCTTCCTCCTTTCTTTCCTTCTCTATGTCTCATCTTATCTTTTATCTTTTACTTGTTTCAGCCATTAGACTGCGGCCATGCTGGGACACCGCCTTTAAAGGGTTTTGTGGAACAAATCGACCCTTACCTCGTACCTTTTTTTAAAGTCTGGTACTGATTTTATTCGTAACTTTTGCTGAACCGCTAAGATACAGAGACGTAAACAAATCAACACCGGTTGTCAAGTGGTGGTGGTGGGGGGGGGGACAAACACAGACACAAACACAGACACAAAGACACACACACACACACACACACACATATATATATATATATATATATATATACATACAGACAGACATACATACAAATATACACACGACGGACTTCTTTCGGTTTCCGTCTACCAAATCCACTCACAAGGATTTGGTCGGCCCGAGGCTATATAGTAGAAGACACTTTCCCAAGGTGCCACACAGTGGCAAGCGTCCTCTACTATAGCTCAGACCAGTGATTCCCAAATTGGGCGGTATTGTTCCCCTGGGAGCGGTGAAAAATTCCAAACGGGCGTTGAAGAAAAGTGGGGTTTATTAGGTAAAGTTTTATTTGTGAAATACAGTTGCTTTGAGTTTGCTTCAGAAAGAGGTCTATGTTTGTGAGGGTTAGTTGGGGTGGGGGTGCTAGGAATGTGGCCTGGGTGTCA
Organism: Octopus bimaculoides; assembly: GCF_046866305.1. Classification (NCBI taxonomy): domain Eukaryota; kingdom Metazoa; phylum Mollusca; class Cephalopoda; order Octopoda; family Octopodidae; genus Octopus; species Octopus bimaculoides. The sequence continues at coordinate 5,772,256 of NC_142930.1, read as the reverse complement.
AGGGGGCGGCAGCCCAAGAAAGTTTGAGAAGCACTGTTCTAGACCAACCAATGCTCGTCGTATATATATATATGTATATATACATACATGTATGTGCATGTGTCCGTTTGCTTTCCCCCCACACTGCTTGGTAACCGGTGTTGGTTTGTTTACGTTTCCTTAAGTTACTGGTTCGTAATCCAAGCTTTCCTGGTCAAGAACAACAGACCTCTTGTTCGACAGGCTCCCTCTCCTACCGACTTGGCACTGTATGACTTCTGGCTTTCCCCCAGAACTGATAACCACGCTGCTAAGGAAGCGATTTCAGTCATGAGAGGAAATTATGATAAAAGCGACGGCGGAGCTCCATACTATTCCGGAGAAGGCGTTCCAGAGATGCTACCGGCAGTGGCAGAACCGCTGGTTCTGTGTGGCTCCCGAGGTTAGTGTTTTGCAGGGGATTATATTAAACTTTGTAGAATGTACAAAATTGTTATTTTTATGTCAAAAGGTTAGATACATTTTGAACACACCCCGTAGATAAAGAGAGAGAGGGGGAGAGGGGGAGAGATATGGATAGAATTATGTAGAACGCCTACTAAGCCACAATATGAATGAATGTTAGCAGAATATTCCAGTCAAGGCCTCAGTAAAATGTAGGCTAAACAGACGAGACATAACGATCACAATCGGAGAAAAGCAAAACACAGAGTGTGATAATTGGTTGTCCAGCAGACGATAGCATAATGTTGAAGATGAAAGAAAAATAAGATATCTGTTGCCGAACTAATGAGGAATCGGTGAATACTCCGCTCCGTCTATGAGTTTAGATGCATATTTGTAATTAGTGGAGCGTTTGGTTATACGTAACTATCTCAGCATCAATTTTGAAAGGTTTCTTAAAACCAGAAAGGATATGGCTAATTAAGATAATACAATTACAGACCATTATTAGAATTGTGGAAATAAATAAAATATTCAATATTACATACATTTACATGCGTTTAGACATAAACACACACATACATATGTGTGTGTATATGTGTGTATATATATATATATATATATATATATATATATATACTGTGTGTGTGTGTGTGTGTGTGTGTGTGTGTGTGTGTGTGTGTGTGTGTGTGTGTGTGTGTGTGTGTGTGTTGTGTGTGGATGTATACATACATACAATGATAGTTGCTTAGTTCACATGAAAATTTCAATGAAAACAGCTTGTTTCTTTAGAAAATGTTTTGGGAAGATAAACTGGAAAAGAGAACTCAAAACGTGAGTAAATATATAAATATATATATATATATATATATATATATATATATATATATAGAGAGAGAGAGAGAGAGAGAGAGAGAGATAGGGTGATAAATTGAATATTAATTCAATTTAAAACCAAGTAGCCTAGTATATAAAAAAACTGCAGTCCATAGATAATTCTTTATTCTGTATATTTCTTATTTTGTCCTGTTCTGGTGTTTTTACTAAATTTTTCTGGAGAACATTATTTTTCTTTGTGGTTGGGTCGTTGATGACCTCTTTCTAGCATATTGGATGTCCACCTAGTAGTCATCCCTTATACACGTGTAGTATATATATATTGTATTTAATCAGCAGAAGCTTCTAAAGTTATTCAGAGGCCGAGAGTTCGTTACATAAAACTTATCAAAAGTTTGCTGTCCATGTATGCGACCGTTGTTCACCACTTTGATGACATCTTAGATGCACTAAGTGGAGGCTCCAACGCGGATATCATACAGCTTGATTTCAGTAAGGCCTTTGACAGAGTCGACCACAATATGCTGTTAAGGAAACTATCAAACGCTGGAGTTGGTGGGAAGTTACTTCAATGGATTAGGTATTTCCTAACAAACAGGACCCAGCGTGTTGTGGTTGGTGGCATCCACTCAAGATCAGCAAAAGTCATCAGCGGAGTCCCGCAGGGTACTGTGCTGGATCCACTTCTTTTTATTGTCTATATCATATGTATATATATGTTGTGTGTGTGTGTGTGTGTGTGTGTGTGTGTGTGTGTGTGTGTGTGTGTGTGTGTGTGCGTGCGCGTGTGCGTGCGTGCGTGCGTGCGTGCGTGCGTGCGTGAGTATGTTAGCTATTAGCGACAAAAACAGACTTTGTAACAAAATATTAATTTGCATATCCAACTTAACTTGGATCTGTTGTTTTAAATGCTGTAAGCTGCAGCTGTTGTCCTGAGCAATCATCACGTATAGATGCTGAATGCCAAAAAGCTTAGATTATATCGGCAGATGAAATTTCGTTAACGCCGTCGGATAAGGTTGCTGTATCACGTGATTTCAGCGTATCCTACTATCGAATGCCAGATCGAAATTATGTCTGAAATGACACGACGGGAGAAAAGAAAAGGCTGTCGAATATTACATCTCCTATGTGACCGGCTGCAACTGATGGGGCACACAAAACAGCATGAGCTAATACACGTAAACAGGAAATAGTAAGAGAGAGACAGGTGACACTCAGCTTGCTTGTAATTTGGCCAGCATCTTTATCTGTCTCACAGGCCTCTCTCTCTTTTTCTCTCTCTCTCTCTCTCGCACACACACACACACACACACATACACACATACGCACAAACACTTCTAACCGCCACAAACACTTCTTTCTCGGCTTTATTTTCTAATTCACTCTTATTTATTTCCCACCATATTAATTTCTTTCTCTCCCTGTTTCTCTTGTCGTTTTACATACATTCTTAAATATTTCTGTCTCTCGCTATATTATATAAAACATATACTTTTGAAATATTCGTTTCAAATTTTGGCACAAGGCCAGCAATTTCGGGGAGGAGATTAAGTCGATTACATCAACTGGTACTTAATTTATCGGTCCAGTAAGGATGAAAGGTAAAGTCGACTTCGGCGGAATTTGAACTCAGACCCTAAAGACGGATGAAATGCCGCTAAGCATTTCGTCCGGCATGCTAACGGTTCTGCCAGTTCACCACCTTATGTAGTTTTAAAATAATGTGACGAATTATGTAGGGGAAGCTGCAATTGGCTGAAGATTTAGTGTCCATCCCTACCAATAATGCAAAAGGACATGGAGCCCAACCGACATTTTCACATCCGCTAAAAATCGTGGACATCGAAACAGCTGAGGAAATACATTAAGAAAGGATTCCGGTTTAGCCTGGCAAAAGACACTGCGATATCGTAATATATTGCAATACTTCAGTGGTATAGTCTGAAGAAAGACAAAACATTCGCTTGGTCGTCACAACTGGAAATATTGTAAATATAGAAAGCAGTTCTATCTTGTAGTTATTGATTTTATTTCGAGTTATTATTATGAAATAACATGGAAAAGCGGTGAGCTGCCAGAATCGTTACCACGACAGGCAAATAGCGGTATTTTCGTTAGTCTTTACGTTCTGAGTTCAAATTTCATCGTGGTCGACTCTGCCGTTCATCCTTTCGGAGTTGAACACTGGGGTCGATGTAATCGATTTAGCCCCTCCCCCGAACTTACTGGCCCTTTGCCAAAATTATGAAATATCATGGTGGTATAATTGATCGAGAAGACATGCTACTTTATAATTATAACAAGAGCACTCAAAGAGCACAAACCTCCGCCAAGGCAACACCAACGTCCTCTCAATGATTAGCCGGAGATGATTTTTAAAATGAGAATATCTGAAATAAACTCAACTGCTCTCACAAACAAGAATACTAAAATGGAACCCGACCGCTCTCAAGAATTTAGTATCAAAACAGGAAAAATAATCCAGAATTCTTGTCCGGTACCAGATCGATCCCAATGAAAGTCATGGAATGTGAAGGAGTGTGTTTGCAATGCTGTGTGTGTGTGTCGTCTGCAGTGGGAACAGAGACAGTTTTCTCTATGAAGGCCTTTTTTAATCTATCCACTGATATCGTGCCTTTACGACCATTAAGGTCTACAGCGAAAAATTTATCTGTGTGAAAGAAAACGGAAAGGACCTGCATACGGTAAGTCCAAAAAGTAAAGCTTCCTTCAAGGCAGAGCTGGAAATGCAACTGTCAAGTAGGTAAGAGGTTTTAAACAGGAGTGATATATTTAAAATTGGTAAAACTAAAAATTGTTGAGGAGAAATTAAATTTATTATTGTTACTGAATATGTCAGTGTTATTTAATTTCTGAACGGTTTTGCTGGCGTTTGTTTATGTTGTTTGATTTCTTTATCCATCAATTTCTACTATGATAGAGATGTGAGTAAAATTAATAATAGAGAAACGAAAATAAAACTTTGTAAACAGCAACGCCATCATAACTCGTGGAAACCAGGAGTGTGCTTTCAAGGGAGATAATCAGAGAATGATTAGAAAGTGAACGTAAGATCGTAATACTTTATCTAAAGTAAAGTAAATATAACAAATAATCCAGAATCCTTGTCCGGTACCGGATCGATCCTAAAATCTAATCAGTTCGTGCCAGTCACGAGGCTAAATATCCTTGAAAGTTTCATCCGAATCCATCCAGCGCTTCTTGAGATATCTTGTCCACGGACAAACAAACACGACTGAAAACAATACCTCCGCCTCCGCTATATATATATATATATATATATATATATATATATATGACGAACTTTTTTCAGTTTCCGTCTACCAAATCCACTCTCAAGGTTTTAGTCGACCCGAGGCTATAGTAAGAGATACTTGCCCAAGGTACTACGCAGTGGGACTAAATCCGAAACCATCAGGTTGAGAAGCAAACGTCTTACCACACAGCCACGCCTGCAATTATAAGAATAAAATTTATAATGAATGAAGTGACTAACGGTTCGAATCTTATCAAGCAGTTCATCTAAGAGCAAACATGTAACGCGTACAAGCAAGCGTCATCACAGTAAAAGTGGTGAGTTACTCTTTGACACGTTGGCTCGTTGACTCCTTCACTAGTTGGCTCGTTGGCTCGTTAACTCACTGTCTCGTTGACTCGTTGACTCGCTGACTCGTTGACTCGCTGACTCTTTGATTCGTTGACTCGTTAGCTCGTTAACTCGTTAGCTCGTTGACTCGTTAGCTCGTTGACTCGTTAGCTCGTTGACTCGTTGATTCGTTGAGTCATTGGCTCGTTGGCTCTTTGACTCGTTGGCTCTTTGACTCGTTGGATCGTTGACTCGTTGGCTCGTTGACTCGTTGAGTAGCTGGTTCGTTGACTCGTTGGCTCGTTGACTCGTTGACTCGTTGACTCACTGTCTCGTTGACTCGTGGGCTCCTTCACTCGTTGACTCGCTGGCTCTTTGACTCATTGGCTCATTCACTCGTTGGCTCGTTGACTCGCTGGCTCGTTGACTCGTTGACTCGTAGTGCTGAGGCAAATTCTGCCCACGGTGAAGGAAAATACTTGAGGAAATGGAGTAAACGATAGGGGGAGTTTGTTATAGTCTCACATCTGTTTATTATTAGAGAAACTGAGAAAAACAGTAGGTCATTCCTCGGAGAACAGATCTTTGAAGCTTAAGGGACGAATGCGGGATGTGATCTACAGATGTGTAGAAAATAAAACTTCAGTCACTGTAAATAACGAAATAAAAAACAAATTAGTACAGATAGTTTTGTTCTTTAATAAACATGGAATGGGAATATACGAGGTATGTTCAAAAAACAAAAGCAACTTTGGAGTAAAGATTGTTTGCCAACATAACATGACAGTCCTGGTTTAGGGCGAATGTTGCTGTAATTTAGCCCCAGGAGACATTGTCTCCAGCTGGCTATATGACACGATCTGTATCCTTATATTTTCCAACAAGGGAATCTAACACCCCCACTCAGCTCAAAACAATATCTGTGTATCGCGATTTCGGGTTATTTCTCTTCATCAGCACAGAATAATTGTTCGGCTGGAGCAGATGAAGGGAAACAACCCGGAAATCGCGATACACAGATATTGTTTTGAGCTGAGATGGGGTGCTAGATTCCCTTGTTTCAAAATATAAAG
>NC_142930.1:5753813-5761313 GCF_046866305.1 Octopus bimaculoides | reverse complement strand
GACTACTAAAAGACGAAATTACAAGAATGTGGCCTATGAGGAAAGTGTCTGTCATTCCAGTAGTTGTAGAGGCACTCGGAGCACTAGGAACCAAGTTCGAGAAATATGTCAAAGAAATCGGAATTGACATGAGAGCAGAGCAAGGCCAAAGAATTGCTCTGCTGGGGAGAGCTAGGATTTTGAGATTGGTATTTGGATGTTGAATGTCTCCCATGATAATTAAAAACCAAGTATCGAAGCTTATAATGTGCGGAAAGACACCCTGTGAGACATCTGACAGCAGGCTGCTGTCCGTTCTCACAGAATCTTCCAGAACAAACAAGACGGAACAGTCTGAGAAGTAAAGCAACAATAATAATGATAATAATAATCCTTTCTGCTAAAGGCACAAGGCCCGTAATTTTCGGGGAAGGGACTAGTCGATTATATCGACCCCAGTACGCAGCTGGTACTTAATTTATCGACCCCGAAAGAATGAAAGGCAAAGTCGACCTCGGCGGAATTTGAACTTAGAACGGAGCGACGGGTGAAAAACCGCTAAGCATTTCCTCAATGATGATAATGATGATGATGATGATGATGATGATGAAGATGATGATGATGATGATGATGATGATGATGATGATGCAGTGGCAGGCAGTGATTCTCATGTCTTCTCATCTTAATTGATTAAAAGTGCTATCATGTACATGTTTTGTCTAGGTGTAAACGATTGGCTACAACAAATATTCTGCTCTGTACTGCAGACTTACTGGTCAGTTGCTTGACCTTAACCAGTTGAGCAAGTCCCCTCGATCGGTATCATAGCAAACGATGAAGTGATGCAACTGGAGGGAGCCTTCTGTCTCCTGTCATTGGCCTCCTAATCGTCAACTGCCGGTACTATGAACGCGACGAATTTTTCGTTCGTCCTCAGAGCATCCGCAAGTGGTTTTGTGGGGGAAAATAAAACAGTTTCTGGTCCTTATTATTGTTGCTGGTTCTGCTATTGTCTATTGATCTTTCATAATTCATATTTGCAACAGAACAGCTTTCTACAATAACTCTATTGGTCTTTCTTCCCACCCTCACAACAGAACATTGCACTAGAATGACTGCAGTCTTTGGAAGTCACAAAGGCTGACACGTCCATGCAGACATTCTCACCCGTCTACATTCAGGTATTCATATACTTCCATATGCCCTTCCTCAATCATTGGAAACCACAATATTCCATATATCAGTCAAGGCTTTCTTTAAACTGCTCTTTTGAGGTCATACAGAGAATCCTTTCGCGTTTTGAGAGGTAAAACTACATAACTTTTCTCTATTTCTTTCTTCAAAATCGTCAAACGAGGAAGATTAGAGTTTCGTCATATACCCATTCAACATTGTTTTTGTTTTGTTTTGCTTGTTTTGCTTTTGGTTTTTTTCTCAGAGTTGATCATATTCAGAATTACTTTTTCGCAGGGAAAAGTGGCAACAAATTTGTTACTTTTGTTACCGTTTCGTTTGATGAGAAATTTTCATTTTTTCTGTGTAGCACAAAAGTTTGAATTTGATTCTTTTCTTTTTTACTGTCTGTTTGTCAACTGAAGTACTTCCTGTCAGCTGTTATTCTATTAGTATAAAAGACTAATAATCTACAAATGCTACACTAAAATATTATAACCAAATACTGTCGACTAAATACTTGAACAGGTAACCAGCAAACACTTCTTTATTTCTCTAACGACTATCATCGACACCAATTATTACCTTAGATTTACACAGTTATAAAAGAAAAATTCTTGAAAAGGAAATTGTAGCATTTATAAATTTTTATTGATTGCAAACATCGATTAATCGATGTTATCGGCAAACATTAAAATTATTGTTTTAATCGGCGATAATAAAGGCGCCATTGTTTGTCTATCGCCTGACATGATATCAATATTTTTATGTTTCATAAGAATGCTAATTAGGGGAAGTAATCGGAATATTGGGTATTTAAAAAATACGGCAAATGAACTTGAAAGAAATTAAATAAAATCTGTAAATGTTTCTTAGTGGTTCCTCATGCCACACTTAAAGTTTAAAAAAATGAATCTCTTTCATCTCAAGAAAAGTTACCAACAGAGGCAATGGAGTGTTGGTCGATTAACAATACAAATATAAAGAAACTTAGAATTGAATAGAATTATACATACACAAAACAAAATTACAATACATTCTCAGCATCGATGATCTGGCTTCAATTCTTTTACAGTTATTTTCACAAACATATTAAAATATCTTCCACTCCATTGCTTACAAATGATAGCCAGCCAAATATTAAAGTCCTGGGTAATATTTTGACGGAGCGTTCAAAGAAAAACAGCTTATCGGACTATAGATAACTAAATTACAAGTATATAGTCCATTTTTTGTATTATAGTGCATTGTTGTACCATTCAAAACTTCTTATTCTTTACAAACAGCTTACGGTTTTAAAGAGCGGTTTACATAGTTTTCTCTGGTCGGTGAACTATCATCATCATCATCATTGCCTTTACACAGGTTCTAACGCTGGAGGTGTACTACATTGTCAGCTGTTTACTACTAGTGAACTAAGGTAACACCTCTTATTTTCGAGCACCTTCCAGAGTATTCGAGTTGTTCCAAGCTGTGCTGTTTTCTGCAAGTGCTCCACCCTTATTGCAGCCCCTATTTGTTCCACGTACTTCTCAAGATTTTTGCTCACTGTTCCCAAGGCTCCGACAATTATTGGTACTACTGCTATCTTTTTCATCGACCACAACTGCTTAACCTCCCAAGCTAACCTGTCATATCTATCGACTTTTCTTTCTTCCTTATCGCATACCTTGTTGTCAGCTGGACATGCTATATCTATGATCCAGCATCGTTTGCTTTCTTTCTCGATTAACACTATGTCTGGCTTCCTATTCTCTATCTCATGGTCGCACTGAATTATAAAATCCCATAGGATCTTTGCATTTCTATTTTCGACGATGCCTTCAGGTTTGTGGTCGTACCAATTTTTTGCTCTGTCAAGTCCATACTTATTATTATTATAATTATCATTATTATTAATATTATTAATATTATTATTATTATCATCATCATCATCATCATCATTATCATCATCATCATCATTATTATTATTATTATTATTATTATTATTATTATTATTATTATTATTATTATTATTATCATTATTATGTTTTGGTTTTGCTTTGATTTGTACAAGATTGTTCCCAAGTCCCAACCAAAGACGTCAAGAGACAACAAGGCTTTACATCTGAAGATGCTAACTGGTGAGGTGTCACGCAATTGAAAACACTAATCTGCCTGATAGAAAAAGACCACATAGTAAGTAAGGCTGCATTTACATGGTGGGGGGGGGGAGGAGGAATTTACGAAGAATACGTGAGGCACCCATAAGTATGATCTTTTGTAATTCGCTCATTTTGGGGTTACATACTTGTTTACTCTCCTTGCTATCATTCCAAATGCCCCAATAATAATAGATAATGTCTTGACATTCTTTCGATTTCAGTCTAAAGCAGCTCCCTATATTTGCTCAGCTTCAGAGGTATGTCTATATCAGTTGGGGCTGCAACATCAATCAGAAGACAAGTCTTTTCAATATGATCTTTCACAATGAGGCTACGTCGGTTTACGTATATTTCCTGATCAGTCTAAAAACTGAAACTCCGAATTATTTTTGAGTGAAAGAGCAGCACACGCAATCAAAGTGACGTGGGGTGCAAATATACGAAGCCCAATATACCCATCGTGACTACCCGTCTGATAAGGGTACACTAGGCGCATGCATCACAACCATGTGTGCGCGATTTGGTTATCTCACGTCAAGATAAACAGTGCACGACCTTGCAGGTGGGGCCCAGTTAGAATTTTCTTCAGGTCGAGTAGCCCATCTCATTCAAAAAGTCCCTGAATAAGGGATGTTTAAGAATGTTGAATGAATCATCCATGTTTTAAGAGGTGAATCATTCAAACTCCAAAGAATTCTTCTCAACACATGGCTATGATGCTCCCCCACTACTTCTGCTCGTGATCAGAGATGCACATATCGTCAGCCAGCCACTAAGAGATATGCTCATCTGGTTACGGTCAAACAACTGACAAGCAAATCTGTGGTATTGAGCAGAATATTTGCTGTAGCCCATCTTTTATACCAAGACAAACAATGCACGAGAGCCAATGCCTGGTACTGCATCAAGGCATTATTATTATTATTATTATTATTATTATTATTATTATTATTATTATTATTATTATTATTATTATTATTATTATTATTTACTTTTAATTTGCATATTTGTTACAATCACTTTCCGAGACACACTCAGCGTCCTATGGCGAGTGAAGGATAAGAGATGTTACAGCATGACTAAAGCTTGGGGGAAGGTGGCAAGAGCAGTAGCGAAATGTAATACAACACATATATTTAAACAGATCGGGTTTTTCTAAGAATGTGGGCAGTACTTTTATTTCTCTGAGACATGGTTCTCCTGGGATGCTGTCTAGATGCTTCTGACATACATTTTTTATCATACCTATTATTATTATTATTATTATTATTATTATTATTATTATTATTATTAAGTATTATTATTATTGCTGTTTTTGCTGTAATCGTTGTTGTTGTTGATGCTTGTACTTTAGTTGTTAGACATATTTGATGATATTGGAGTTGTTGTGTCGTAAAACTCGGTTCCCGCCCTCCGGCAAAACAAGGAAACTAGAAATCCGTCGGCCTTGGAGAACTAAACAGGAAACCGACGTTGTTGGAAATTGATGAATGAAAAACTCTACCACTGAGTGAGTGAGTGAGTGAGTGAGTGAGTGAGTGAGTGAGTGAGTGAGGGAGTGAGTGAGTGAGTGAGTGAGTGGGTGAGTGAGTGAGAGAGTGAGTGAGTGGGTGGGTGAGTGAGAGAGTGAGTGAGGGAGTGGGTGAGTGAGTGAGAGAGTGAGTGAGTGAGTGAGGGAGTGGGTAAGTGAGTGAGGAATGATTGAATGAATAAACGAGTGAATGTGTAGATATATGAACGTGTAATGAATGAAGGAAGGAAGGAAGGAATAAAGGAATGAAGGAAAGAAAGGAGGAAGGAAGAAAAGAATGCTAAAGGTGTAATGTGTCATGTGTAGAGGCCATACCATTACATTTAACCAAGTCGAATCCAACTCATCTTTTGCTGGCATCTTACTAATATCTATTGATCAGCTGTTACTATGGTAAACGCTCGTCACTGCAGTGTTTAGCGTCATCATCATCATCATGTCCTAGTCGTCGTCGTCTCATCATCATCATCATCATCATCACCGTCGTCATGCTCGGCACGACCAACATGTCCATGACATCAACATCTTCGTCATCGTCATCATCATCACCACCGTCGATATCGTCGACATCATCACCATCATCATCATCATCATCATCACCACCACCACCATTATCGTCGTCGTCATCATCATCATCATCATCGTCGTCGTCGTCGTCGGTGTCATCATTATTATCACTGTCGGCATCACCGTCGTCACAATAGCAACGTCATCATCACCGCCACCACCACCACCATCATCATCATCGTCATCATCATCATCGCCATCACCACAACCACTACCATTATCATCATCATTATCATCATCATCACCATTCATCAAAACTACCACCACCACCACCACCATCACCATCACCATCATCGTCAACATCAACAACATCATCATCATTATTATTGCAACCATTCCCCACCTTGGCCAACAATAACACTCTCTGCTAACACAAACACCTTCGCCGATTTCTTCTTCTCTTCTCTTCATCTTTCTCTGCCAAATCTTCCTTTCTCCTTTCTCTCATTCTTCCATTCGCCTTACTCTCCACACTCTCCTTTTCCTTCTTTTTCTCTCTTTTTCCCCCCTCTTCACCTTTTTTCTTTTTTGTTCAGCCAACCTTCTTCTTCTTCTTCTTCTTCTTCTTCTTCTTCTTCTTCTTCTTCCACCTCTTCTTCTTCCACCTCTTCTCCTACCCATTCCTCCACCCCTACCCCCCCATATACAACATATTTGTTTTGTTCTTCTTTACTCCTGCTACAACTTGTAGTACTATAGCTGCTATCATCATCATCATCATCATCATCATCATCATCATCATCATTATCATTATTATTATTATTATTATTATTATTATTATTATTATTATTATTATTATTATTATTATCGACATCATCATCATCACCACCACCACCATTTCCATGCCAATTCACGCCGTAAACTACCTCAACTAAATTCTACTGGCGAAACCTATATACAACCTTGTCAAAAATCGATCGACGGTAGGACAAATATATTTTAAAAAATTAATTAACCGACTTTTCCACCCAGTTCTGTACCCAAGGTAGGAATCGTATCTTCTTGATGTTGTTTATTGCTATCTTGCGTGTGTTTTTTCATGCCGTTTATGTTTCGTTTTTACTTTTGCTATTGTTGTTGTTGTTGTTGTTGGTTTTTTTAAAGGGCATACAGGGGATTCGATTGTTATTCTCATTAACATATTCAAATTATCGTATTTGTAAAGATGATGAAGAAAATTTAGTGATTGTTGTAGCAGTGATGATGATGATGATGATGATGATGATGATGATGATGATGATGATAATAATAATAATAATAATAATAATAATAATAATAATAATAATAATAATTCTTTCAAATTTTAGCACAAGACCAGTACTTATTTTATTGGTCCCGAAAGGGGTTATTGTAATACTAATAACAATATTAACAACATAACAATAATAATAATAATAATAATAATAATGATGATGATGATGATGATGATTTCAAATTTTGGCACAAGGCCAGCAATTTTTTTTTCTTTGGTGGAGGGGTTAAGTCGATTACATCGACCCCAGTGCTCGTCTGGTACTTACTTTATCGACCCTTAAAGGATGAAAGGGGAAATCGACCCCAGCAGAATTTGAACTCAGAACGTAAAGATATACGAAATACCGCTAAGCATTTTTTCCCGGCGTACGAATGATTCTGCCAGGCTCGCCACCTCATAATAATAATAATAATAATAATAATAATCCTTTCTGCTGGAAGGACAAGGCCTCAAATTTGTGGAGAAGGGACTAGTCGATTACATCAACCCCAGTATTTCACTGGTACTTAATTTATCGACCCCTAAACAATGAAAGGCAAAATCGACCTCGGTAGAATTTGAACTCAAAACGCAGCGACGGGCGAAATACCGCTAACCATTTCGTCCAGCGCGCTAACGATTCTGCCAGCTCGCCGACTTAATAATAATAATAATAATAATAATAATAATAATAATAATAATAATAATAATAATAATAATAATAATAATAATGATTATGATGATGATGATGATGATGATGATGATGTGATTAACAAAGTTAACAAACAGTGATTTTAGCTGTAGCTTGTCCCATCTGACTGAAAGATTTGTGACGAAGAATTGAAGATTGAGAGAGATGAGATCCTTGCGTG
>NC_142930.1:5743813-5748813 GCF_046866305.1 Octopus bimaculoides | reverse complement strand
GTATGTATGTACATATATATGTATATACGTATGTTTGTACATTGTGCGTATGGCTGTGCAGGTGTGTTTATATATCTGTTTCCATGTACTTTGGTGTGTATGTGTGTGTGTGTGTGTGTGTGTGTGTGTGTGTGATTACATATCTTTTATTTCTCCCAGCCGTCAGACTGCAGCCAGACTGGGGCACCGCCTTGGAGAATATTTTTTAGTCGACCGAATCGAGCACAATATTTTTTAAAGCTTGCTACTTATTCTGTCGGGTTATTTAGCCGAACCGCTAAGTTATGGGGCATAAATACACCAGCAACTGTTGTCAAGCTATGGTGGGACACAAACACAAACACACACACACACACACACACACACACACACACATGTATATGATGGGCATCTCTCAGTTTCTGTCTACCAAATCCACTCACAATGATTTGGTCGACCCGAGTCTATAGTAGAGGACACTTGCTCAAGGTGCTACGCATTGGGACTGAACTTGGAACCGTGTGGCTGGAAAAAAGCAAGCTTCTTTCCACACAGCCACATGTGTGTGTACGTGTGTGCGTGTGTGTGTATGCGCGTGTGACTGTGTGTATGTGTACATATATATGTGTGTATATATGTGTGTATGCGAAAGTTTGTAAGTATGTGTACATATATGTGTATGTATATGTTAGTATGTGCTCGTATATCATCTATACGTATATATATGTATACATGTATGTCGCTCACTTTCTCTGTTTGTGTGTGTGCGCGCGCGTGTGTGTGTGTGTGCATATGTGTGTGTGTGTGTATTACTGCAGATGGAAGTCCTCTAATTCTATGTTAAATCTTGGTACAAAATTTGTTTTTCCTTCATAGTTTTAGCTTTACTCGGTGTATAAGTCGAATTCCAGTTTTTTTCAGTTAAAATCAATTATAAAATACTGCGAATTATACACGAATAAACATGGCACGTATATGTGTGTGTGTGTGTGTGTGCGCGCGCGCGTGTAACAGCAGCAGCAGCAGCAGTTTTCTGTGACTATTACAACCAATAGTAAGAACGCTATGCCAGACGCTCTGCAAATTGAAAAATTACCTCAGGTTATTGTCCTCCATCAGTTTCAAACCTGACCAGTTCTTGCTGCTTGTCAGACAAGGATTTACTGGTTGGTCTTCACCTTCTTCCAACTGTCCTCTGGAGAATGGGTTGGGAATAGAAAGGGTAATTGCCAGTATTAAACCAGCTTCTGGCGGTTCCCCGTTGCCAAAGAGTAGTTCTTGTCTCAAGTATATTTGGTGACTTCTGCATACTCACGCGCATATTTACACACACACGCGCACACACACACACACACACACACACACACACACACATACATATATATATATATGCACACACATATATACACTCTAATATCAAACAATGAGAATGAGTGCTCAACACAGCAATACGGCATTGGTTGATAAATGTACTTTATTTGTGGGTTAACAAGTCAGCCGATGGTTGCCTTGTTAGCCCACAACTACACCACACATACGCACACACACACACACACACACACACACACATACACACGCACATGCACATACATATATATATATATATATATACATATATACACACACATATATATATATATACACATACACATCTATAGATATATATACTGATAGATCGATGCATGCATACATAGATACATATATAGATAAATACATATACACACAAACACACGCGCTCACACGCACACACTCACACACACACACACACACACACACACACACGCACATAAATCTTTTTACTTTTTAGGCCGAAAGAATTCAAGTTGTGAGAAATAATAGAAGACGATAGGTTGTATTTTTACCTTGTATTTCAGTATTTCGAGTTTTAGACCCCTTCTTCAGGAAATCTCCAGAAAAATGGGATGGTGAATTGACTTCTCTGGTTTGGCTTTTAAAATGATTAAAAACATATATACCAGAAAATGCGTCATGCAAACTATATAGATAGATAAACAGATACATACATGTGTACATATATGTATATGAATGTAAGTATACATATATATATATATATATATATATATATATATATATATATATATATATATATATATATATATATATATATATATATATGAATAAGAGAAAACGGATTCAGTAACACGTTTTATTGTATAATACTACAAGTGTTTCATCGCTACTTCACCAACAAATCATTTACAAAACATTAATATACAAGATATAAAACAGCACAAATTTAAATTGCACAAAATGTATACCTCATGAATGTTCTATTATTAGAATTTCACAGTCAAAACAAAGAGCAAATGCCCCAAAATCATTTAGCACCACCAGTCAGCAATTTTTCGAAGAGAGATACAAAATATCACCTAAATCTAAAAATAAGTAAAAAAAAATAATAATAATAAGTGAACAGTTAGAATAATGGGTAGAATTAACAAATAAAACTTTATCTTTTAACCCATCTCATGCCTGTATAGTTTCCACTTTAAGACTGCTAATGACACCGCTTCTCACATTCTCACACCATGATATGTCCTCTTTTACTGAAAGCTGTCATGTATCCAGACTCGATTTACAACAGGTCTGCTACAATTCAATAGTCTGAACCTTCGTTGATGTTTTAAAATTATTAAATAAAGCTAGTAAAATTGCACACATAAATATATTCACATAGATATACATACATATGCATCCATTCATACACATAGATACAGTATTAGTAAACTAGTATATGTGCATATTGACCTTTATATATGTATACACACATACACACATATATATACATACACATATATACATATATGTATATATGTATGTAGGCGATAGGTCGTTTCGCCCTGCCCTCTTAATATAATTATGTGTGTGTGTGTGTGTGTGTGTTTGTGTGTACATATTCTTATATAAAGGCCAATATACACATATACTATATATATATATATATATATATATATATATATATATATATATATATAGACAAGAGTGCTAGATAGCACCAGCATTGCTAGAAATATATATATGTGTGTATATATATATATATATATATATATACATATACATATATATTTTTTCTTTATGTTTGATTTTATGTTCAGTTATATAAAAACAAGTTTATGCTAATCTGAAGGGTTACTCTATACTTTTGTAGAGTACAAATTTATTATTCCTAAATAAGAATATTATTGGAAGTGACTTCGAAGTTTCGGCCAGCTAACTCATCGTATATTCACACATACATACGAATTCTCTCTCTCTCTCTCTCTCTCTCTCTCTCTCTCTCTCTCTCTCTCTCTCTCTCTCTCTCTCTCTCTCTCACACACACACACACACACACACACTATTGAAGAAATAATACTAACTCAGGTGAAATTAAGAATTAAGTGCTAACAAAAAGTTACTCTAAGAGTAAAGGATAAAAGGTTATGTATAGACATACATAGTTATATATACATTACATATTCATGTCTTTACAGGAATATTTATATAAATATATACACACAAGTTATCAGATGGTTGCACAACTAAAATGTATACTTTTATATATAAACTAATGAATAAAATATTTTATATCAAGAGTTTTTCCATATTCCTTGAACGAATCTTTAATCCTGTGGTTACATCTGGTGACGATTTCAGCGTGTCTGTTAATAAGTTCGTCTCTGCACATTAGAATTCACAGGTTCTCTTCCAAATAAGAATTGCATAATTTAGAGTACGCATTGTATGGATACGCAGTTCTCACTAGCCAGGACATGTTGTACTGCACCTTCTTTGCTCAGAGACTCCATATCAGGCCAGCGAGGGACATAATGTACCTTTTGTCGCTGTTCCAAAATGATGCAACGTGATTACCCCATCGATATTTTTAAGTGATCGCTTGTTACATCTATATATGCATAAACTTTTGCTCTAGTCCTGACGTGCATCTGAACATAATGTTCTCACGTAGACACTCATGACGACGCCATTATTAAGTATATCTTTTTATCTATTGTCTTTTACTTGTTTCAGTCATTAGACTGTGGCCATGCTGGAGTACCAGTTCGAAGAGCTTTTAGTTGAATGAATCTACCCCATTTCTTCTTTCAGTTTTCATCTACGAAATCCACTCGCAAGGCTTTGGTTAGCCCAAGGCTATAGTAGAAGACACTTGTCCAAAGTGCCACATAGTGGAACTGAACCCGGAACCTTGTGATTGCGAAGCAAGCTTCTTACCACACGGCCATTATAGCTAATTTGCTTCTTTATATCCTATAACTCTAGCTGTATATTCTTATGATTTTCATCATGCGAGCTGAATATCTCTTCACTCGCTGATAGCCATGATACCCTTATCTGTTACACCATTTAACACGGAATTCGGCACAAAGAGCAAAGCTTGGTTGGTACATCACATACTTGTCTCTATCCTGGGGCCGCAATACTTAAGCTGACGGGGTCACGGTCAAAGGTGTCAGCCACAACGTTATCCGTTGGTTTGTCATTATATTTATGGCACAGCATGGACCGATGATTCGTATCGAAGTAGCCAAGCACGTTGGCTGGTTGAGTGGAGTCTCAAGAGACATACATGTTATAATGAGTCCTGACGATCAGAGAAACATACCAGAGCGTTGATCCGTCGAGGGTGCGGGAGTAAAGGCGAAGGGATTTGTAGTGCAAGGACGGTGGTCCAGTGGTTACATATGTGGTTGCAAGGAGCAGCAAAGGTTAAATAAAAAGGTAAGAGTAAAACAGCAGAAACATCGGTGAAATCCAGAAAAGGCTGCAATTCTACGGTGGAAACCAACGAAGAGCAACACTCTGTCCAGAACGTCAGAAGCTGATCAAGTGACTTAGAACCTCGGCTGTGACCAAATGTAGTAGCAAACAGGAGAGAGGAGGAGGATGAGGAGATTTTTTCACGGCAGCAACAACGGCAACGAGCCCCCAGTCTGCAGAGCAATACGGATCATAGTTTTGGAGATGGCGAAGGAAATCACGTGCTCTGTCACAAAAAA
>NC_142930.1:5718813-5738813 GCF_046866305.1 Octopus bimaculoides | reverse complement strand
AGAGGATGACAGCCGTATCAAGAGGTGTAGGGCACCCAAAACTGATGGAACCTCAGGAAGAAGCGATGATAATTAATTTGAGGATGAAGTGTCACAGTGGAAATAAAAAAAGGACCGAAATGATTGACCCACAGTGCAAGAAGGGCGAAATGTAAGTTAAAAATAATAGAGGTGGTTGTGGGGGGTGAGCATCTGTATTTGGGTCTCTAACTTAATAGTCCAAGTTAAGTCAACGTTTGAAACTTCTCCTATTTCTTGATAGCCTCGTATATTTCTCTATCTGTATCTCTCTTTCCCTATCTGTTTGTCTCTCTCTTTCTCTCTCCGTCTCTCCTTCTCTCTCCCCACCTATTTCTCTCTCTCTCCTATTCACCATAACGAAGAATAGTATTGGACCTGTCTATAGCCACTCCCTCTACCACCATCCTTATCACTGTATCTCACCATAAAACGTAGATACACATGTATAACACGTATATGTGTACATACACACATACACATATATATGTGTGTCTGTATTCTTTCCTCTTGTTTCTTTTTCCTTTTTATTCCCTCTAATCAAGCCTCCAGAAATTCACCACACTCATACAAAACACACACACCCACACATACATACATACATACATACATACATACATACATACATACATACATACATGCATACATACACGCATTTATACACACACACACATATATATATACGCACACTCACATATAAATCCAAAATAATAAAAGAACATTCTCTCCATTCAACTCAAGGTAATTTCAACTAACGTACATATATATATAAAAGACATAACTTTTCTGATGATTTTCTGAAACTAGATGAAAGAGCTATCCAAAATTATCCAAAATTATCCCCAATCCTGACTTTTCCCCTTTTTTTTATTGTATAAAACCTCTACTTCAAACAATCTATACATATACATACACATATGTGTGTGTATACGTGGTGCAGTAGTGGAAGTGAAAGAGTGACAGACAATCATTCTTTGCGTCATTGTCTTTGAGTTCGAGTCCCGCCGTGATTATCTTCATTTTCATTCCTCTAGATTTATCTACTGAATGGGATGATTGGAGGGAAACTTGGCTGCTATTTCTAATAAATCAAGCAACCAAATAGACGCTTCTGCGGTAACTCATTATTTTGTTTTGTATATTATCATGGAGATGTCCAAGACTTTGAATAACTTTTTATTATTATTATTATTATTTTTCAGCGGGAAGCTGCAAACTGATGCATTGAGAATAATGTTACCGAAACTGGTGTAATTTTTAATATTAACCGGAACCGAGGTTGTGAGAAATAAAATAACAAACAACGAGAAATACGAAGAAGATATGGGATCGGTCATTAGCAAAAATGGTTTTTCAGCCCTTAGTTCCCAAACTAATAAACTTGACTCTAGAGAACCGTTGAACGAATCGAAATCTGATATGAAGTCCTCGAATAATTCAGAAAACGATGTCGTTTCTGGTAACACTTGGGACTATGGGACTTGTTTTACATCTTGGTCTGATGACGTCACTTATAAATACCTGGATGATATTCTGTGTGACGACTTGGAGTATAATATAGTTCCAGGATTTAATAGCTACTCGCAGACAAACGCAGATCTTTGTTCCGACCTTGAAGATAGTTGTGAAAATATTCCTTCGTCCAATTCAGCATCGGAGAAACAAAAACTTAAATCGACCTCAGATTCAACCAATTCCTGTCTTGAAGAACAACACCGGCGAGACTCTGAGGATAATTCATTTTTAGATCTTGAAAACCAAATTCTCCAGGAATATAACGATGCCAAAGGAACACGGCCATTACTTTCAGAGGTAAATATCATTGAACTGCTTTTTTTTTTTTAATATTTGTCCATTTTAACGTTAATTCTTTAAAAGGTGCAAATACTCGGAGTAGAAAAGTAATGCAGATGAAGATGTTTTGCATTACTCCTCGCCTCTAAAGCACCAAAACTTTCTTGCAGTTTATATTATTAAGCAAATGATGAGAATGTCTTATAGAGTGATGGTCACTTAGTCGTAAATATTTCATTATCATTTGATTTGCTATTTATTTCTAGCACAAAAGTAAGGCACTTAAAATTTATGGTGGTGACCAGAGAAGCAATGAAATTCCAGTTGTAAATTGGAATACAAGACTTTAGAATTGGTAACCAATACCACGCCTATTCCTGTATTACTTCTAAACTTGATACAACCAAGATTCGAAACCAGTTTGCTGGTTTGGCGCGTTTTAGTGGTTTACTTTTAATTATACTGCGATGTTTATCACGTGATTAACCATTGTGAAGGTACGTAGCTTGGTGGCTTCTAGACGGGTTACTTTCGCTACTGATATAAAAACCAGATCCCTTTTGAGATAGGTTATAGATAAGTGACTGCAAGAAGAAATAGACACAGAGAGAGGGAGAGAGAGAGAGAGAGAGAGAGAGAGAGAGAGAGAGAGAGAGAGAGAGAGAGAGAGAGAGAGAGAGAGAGAGAGAGAGAGAGAGAGAATGAGTGAAGGACAGAATGATAAAAGATAGTAGAAAGAAGTATGTAAATATGAATAAAATAGTTTGTTGTTGTTTTTAAATAAGTAAAAGATTTACTTTTAAATAGATGATCGAATAAATAAATCAAAATAGGAAAGGAAAGAGATCAAAATACTTTATTGCTGAAAGAAATTTGGGATTAGATATTTCAAAATACCAATTGAAATTGATTTTTATAACATTTAACACATTCTGTGGTTATTATAAAGATTTGTGAATTAATCATTCGAGGGTTTATACAAAGTTATCAATGGCTACTGATGAGGTTGTGTTCGGCCGGGACACAAGAAATCTTTTCTGGACTTATACCGATTCTTCCATCCAATGCGCTCTAATAAGATGAATTCTAATATTGGTACGGTGCCGTAATGAATTTAGTGATGGGGGGTGATGGTAGTGTTGAACAGACGAGTTGTAAAATTTTCGACGCGCCATAAAAAAATATATATTTGCCAGTTTTATTTCCTGAATGTTAACAATAGGCGTAGGAGTGACTGTGTGGTAAATAGCTAGCTTACCAACCACATGGTTCTGGGTTCAGTCCCACTGCATGGCGCTTGGGCAAGTGTCCTCTACTATAGCCTCGGGCCGACCAAAGCCTTGTGAGTGGATTTGGTAGACGGAAACTGAAAGAAGTCCGTCGTATATATACATATATATATATATAATAGTGTACATTTAAACACAAGAGAAACTACCTATAACAGGTAATTTTACACGCTAGAGGAAGCAGGTAATTTCTCTTGTGTTTAAATGTACACTATTTTATATTGAGAGTATGTTGTCTATTGACTTTTTATACATGCTAGGCCACTGGTAGTGAAATTTCTAAAAATATTCGCTACCCTATATATATATATATATATATATATATATATATATATATATATATATATATATATATATATATATATTTGTGTGTCTGTGTTTGCCCCCCCCCCCAAGCATCGCTTGATAACCGATGCTGGTGTGTTTACGTCCCCGTGACTTAGCGGTTCGGCAAAAGAGACCGATAGAATAAATACTAGGCTTACAAAGAATAAGTCCTGGGGGTCGATTTTTTCGACTAAAAAGCGGTGCTCCGGCATGGCCGCAGTCAAATGACCGAGACAAGTAAAAGAGAAAAAGAATAAAAGAATTGGGAAACAGCCGAGACTTCTTAGTTATAGTGTGGATCAAAGGTCTTCTTGAAGACCATCAATACATCTTGAACTAATCGTCTTTCTATTGATTTTCTCATTCGTTGGACTCACCTTCAGACAAATAAACAAAACTAGGTTCCAAGAGACAAGATAACATGAATAATTAATACTAATTGCTCTTGTACGGATGACTGAAACAGCGGAATCTGACGGCCATAGAATATATAAAGCAGCAAACAAAATGTCTGGAGTATTTATTTACGGTTCTTTGCGTTCTAAGTTCAAACATTGCCGAGGTTAACTCTGAGGTCGATAAATTGAAGTATCGGTTAAGTAATTGATCGTATCCGAAATGTTAATAGAACTATTATAGAAGAAAAGAATACTTTATTTAATGTCGATAAAATAAATACTTGGTTCTGATCAATTTAATCAATTCTTCCATGAACCTATTTTTAGATATTCCGAAGAAATCCTGATTATGAACATGTTGCTGTTGAATCCCTCAATATTTGGTTTCAGATTTTGACACAAGGACAGCAATTTCGGCGGAGGGGGTAAGTCGATTACATCAACTCCAGTACTCAACTGGTACTTATTTTAACGACCCCCGAAAGGATGAAAGGCAAAGTCGACCTCGGCGGTATTTGAACTCAGAACGTAAAGACAGACGAAATACCGCTAAGACCGACGTGCTAACGATTCTGCCAGCTCGTCCTTTTAATAATAATCTTTTCTACTATAGGCACAAGGCCTGAAATTTGAGGGAGGGGGTCAGTCGATTACATTGATCCCAGTACGCAGCAGGTACTTGATTTATCGACGCCGAAAGGATGAAAGGCAAAGTCAACTTCGGCGGAATTTGAACTCAGAACGTAAAGACGAACGGAATGGTGCTAAGCATTTTTCCCGGCACGCTAACGATTGTGGCAGCTCGCCGCCTTCGATGCCCCCAACATTTACAATAAAAGTCTACTACACTAGTTTTGTCTCTCTGCGTTTTTAATTCAAACCTCGGCAGAGTTTGAAAGCTTCAGCTGCATTCAACCAACTTGGAAAGATCTGGAAGATTCCTAAGGACCAAAGATTAGGTTCGACAATAGTAGGGTACTGTCAACTTAAGCTTATGGGTGCGAAACGTGGCAGATGAAAATCACTCAAAAGAAAAGATTGGACCCCCTTTGGTTTACGTAAAATTCTTGGCATCAAATGGAGTTACTTCGTCACCGATAAAGAAGTGGAGCAACGAGCCAACTTTTATCTAATTTTGTGTGCAAAGGCTGTCTGAGCTGACTGGGTCTCGTAATACGATTCCCACGTGAAAGACTCGCTAATCAAGTCCTTCAGTAGAAAACTTATTGAAAGAGACGGAGAGAACGCCGAAAGATGAACTGGCATCATAACGATCGATAAGGACGTGCAACTGATTGACGGAACATGGAATGATGAGTTGAGAGAGGCGAAGAGCGGCGACCACTGGCGCACTTTGGCTGCTTCCTCGTGTGTCCTAAGACGTAAGAGGCTCTAAGTAAGAGTTTAAATTTGACTTTAATTCATCTAAATTTAATCAACTACAAATACCAATGAATGAATGACGTAAACACACCAGCATCGGTTGTCAAGCGATGTTGGGGGGACAAACACACATACATATATATATATATATATATATATATATATATATATATATATATATACGACGGGCTTCTTTCAGTTTCCGTCTACCAAATCCACTCGCAAGGCTTTGGTCGGTCCGAGGCTATAGTAGAAGACACTTTCCCAAGGTGCCACGCAGTGGGACTGAACCCGGAACCATGTGGTTGGTAGGCAAGCTACTTACCACACAGCCACTTCTGCGCTTTTGTAAAAATTTTGTTTATACTGCTTGCACTGAAGAGTACAGTGATATATAATTAATTTAATTCAATTTAATTAATTTAATTATTTCTATTCAACCATGAATTTGCGCGATTTTTTTTATATCGCTGTACGAAACGATCGTCTGCATGAATTAAGATTCTCTTTTATATTGTAACAAATGCACTTCTCCATTTTTAACTAAATTGTTCAGTTTTATGGGATTCCTTTCCATAAATTCACAACACATCATATACAAGTATTATTTTCATATTCGCAAACTTAACGCCAGTAAGCTACCAGCAAAATATGAAGAATCAATATTAGAAATCTTTTTTTTTTTTGGAAACGTCCAATTTAAAGGACGAATCTAATTCAACGTTTTTACACACACACACACACACACACACACACACACACACACACACACACACACACATACACACACACACACACACACACACACATATATATATATATATATATATATATATATATATATATATATATATATATGTATGTATATATGCCTATATGTATTGTCCTTGCCTTCGAAACGCGGAGTAGATGGTCAGGGACAACTGACGATGGGATATACTCTTTATGTTGCATGTCTCGTTTCTCTGTTTGTTTGTTTTTTTCGTTGTTCGAAAAAAGTTCGTTTTCTGTTTTCGTTTCTCATTGTGTTTAATGTTTCTTTGATGTCCTGTACCCATATAGGCATGTATGTAAACATATAGACGTAGGTATGTACATATATGTATGGCTATATGCATATATCTATCTATATATATTTCGTTTTTGGATTTGGTTTGCAAGATTTTTTATGTGATTTCGTGTGTTGAAGCATATTCTGTTGTGTCTGGGGAGAGTCATTTTCTTATTGTGCCTTAAAATTTAATACACTCACCAGTAAAATTTCCACTATTGAAAAGGTTGCAAGACGCAACGAAAATTTTAGGAAAATAAAAATAAAAAATAAGTGGAAATTTTAACGGTGAGTGTGTTAAATTTTAAGGCACAATAAGAAAATGACTCTCCCCAGACACAACAGAATATATATATATATACATATATATATATGTATATATATATATATATATATATATATATATATATATATATATATATATATATATATATATATATATATATATATATATATATATATATATATATATATATATATATATATATATATATATATATATATATATATATATATATATATATATATATATATATATTACAAGATGTGTGTAGACATAAACAAGCGTGTATATAGTACACGATATATGCAGACATACAGAGGAGACTAAACTGCAAGAGAAAATAATTGTTTACTCGACGTCAAACCTGAGTTGGCAACAATAACAACAACAACAAATAAATGAAATAAATTGAACAAGAGAAGGCAGCCAAGATTGTCCAAAAATAACTGTATCCAGGGTGAAAGTGAAATACTGAGAATGTTAAATAATATAGACAGACGTGAGTTAAGCCATAGGTGTACGGAATGTGAGAATGTAACGAACAGATTGAATACGGTGGGACTGGGGGGAGGGGTATCTAATTAAGGCGTTTCTATTTCAAGTAATGTGTTTTGTTGTAATTATGTTATCGTTGCAGACCGATAATTACAACTGTTTTAGGACATTCATTAAGTGAGAAATCTGTTAAATAAACACTGTAAACTAGAAAATAACCATTGAAATGGTCTAGATGTGACCACTGGTCGTCTACTGGGCCAG
The DNA here is from genome assembly GCF_046866305.1 of Octopus bimaculoides. Lineage (NCBI taxonomy): Eukaryota > Metazoa > Mollusca > Cephalopoda > Octopoda > Octopodidae > Octopus > Octopus bimaculoides. The sequence goes on along the minus strand of NC_142930.1, from coordinate 5,731,511 downwards.
CAGTGAGTGGCCGAGCTACGGTGTACACACAGGTGTGTGTGTGTGTGTGTGTGTGTATGTCTGTCTGTCTGTCTGTCTGTACCTGTATGTGTATTTATATGTGTATACCTGTGTGTGTATCTATGTATATATGTATGTATGTGTGTGTATGTGTGAATGTGTGTTTGTGTGTTTGTATGTGTATATGTGAGTGCGTGTGTGTCTGTCTGTCTGTCAGTATATTTGTGTGTGTACCTGTATGTGCATTTATATGTGTATACCTGTGTGTGTATGTATGTATGTGTGAGTGTATGTATATGTGTGAATGTGTGTTTGTGTGTGCATATGTATGTGCGCGCGCGTGCACATATTTGTATATGTGCATTTGTGTGTGCGTATGTGTGCGCATTTGTATGTGTATATATGTGTATGTATCTGTGTGTGCGTATGTGTGCGCATTTGTATGTGTATATATGTGTATGTATCTGTGTGTGCATTCTTGTATGTATCAGTGTGTGTGTATCTGTGTGTGCATTTGTGTATGTATCTGTGTGTGCATTTGTGTGTGTGTGTGTGTGTGTGTGTGTGTGTGTGTATGTGTGCGTGCGTGTGTAATCAGAAGAACAGAAATAAAAAGAATTCCTTATATTTTCGAAATAAGTCGAGACTGAGTCACAGTTTCAAAACTCGTTTGAAGCCATTAAACGTTACTCGTGCAGCTAATATCATAGGGAAAGGCATACAAGCCACAACATCCCAGTTCTCTTCGCTACAATATAAATCTTTGTGCTTAACAACGATGCTATTGATGATTAGCTTTGGATAAATCCTGACATTTTACAGATCTAGGGACCGAATACATTTCAGTTGTTACTATAATATGGCCGTTTCAGAGTGTCTATAACTATCTAGGACTAGACCAGCCAATGTGTCTTTCATTTGAGACTCTCTACAACTGTCTTGGTGATACTGTGCATAGATGTATGTGTGTATAATATGCATACGTATACACACACACACACACACACACACACACACACACATATATATATGTATATACATCTCATACATATCATGATTATTTGTTACATATATATTGCATGTATATGTGTATATAAACGCATATGTAGGTTTTATATATACATACATACATGTGTGTGTGTGTGTGTGTGTGTGTGTGTGTGTGTGTGTGTGTGTGTGTGTGTGTGCGTGCGAGTGCGTGCGTGTGTGTGTGTATAAAACGTTGAAGATAAGGTAGAAAATGCTAAAATAATTTTATCACGAAGAACATTTTAGTACCGGTTTCAGTCTTTGCGACTTTTTTCAACTTAGAGTAAAGCATGAAAAACAATTAAATTGTGGACAAATTAAATTAAAAATCTTTTTTTAAATATTTCCATAGTTTTCAAATGCAAGGGACATTTTCCTTTTCTCTGCCTGTCTCTGTCTCTCTCTTTCACAAATGAGTAGAAGAGAGAGACAGAGACAGACAAAAAAAAAATGGAAAATGTCCCTTGCATTTGAAAACTATGGAAATATTTTTAAAAAGACATTTCATTTAATTTTTCCACAATTTAATTGGTTTTCGTGCTTTCCTCTAAGTTGAAAAAGTCGCAAAGACTGAAACCGGTACTAAAATGTTCTTCGTGATAAAATTATTTTAGCATTTTCTACCTTGTCTTATTTTCCTTATATATATATATATATATATAGATATATATATATATATATATATATAACAAATAAGTAACAAGGATATCCAGGTATTAGTACAAGTATTAGTGCAAATTTTCCATCAGTACTAGAGACTAAAATACATTGCTTCCTTTTGCTATTATTGTAGCAGAAGCAATGATTTTAGTCTCTGGTACTGATGAAAAATTTGCTAAAAAAGAATAATGGAGTATCCTGTATGTATGCTGGAAATCTATATGGTCATGCGCATCCGAGGAGAGCAGTTTGTTTCAAATTGATGTAATGATTAAATGGACCCGCTTGAAACGGCCGTAATGTACTAATACCTGGACATCCTTGTTACTTATTTGCTTTTTTATTCACCTAACTTCAAACTGTGCAGAAAATACTGGACAGACTTGGTGCCTTAACTTAAGTACCTAATTCAAATGAATCTTAATTATATATATATATATATATATATATATATATATATATATATATAGAGAGAGAGAGAGAGAGAGAGAGAGAGAGAGAGATAAATATATACAAATATATATGTATGTATGTATGTATGTATGTATGTATGTACGTATGTATGTGCAGATTTGTATGTTTTATGTATGTATTCTCAGGCATATAGTTACATGTCTAGACATGCTCAATGTATGTATGTATGTAGGTAGGTAGGTATGTAACAGAATATGAAAATATAAAAATGAGAATGTAAAAGGAATATAAAGATGTAAATATAAAAAGAAGTTTAAAAATATATACAGTTCTATATTTAAAAGATGAGGAATTATGTACATTATTTACATTTGATGGATATTTTAAAACTTCTTTTTATATTTATATCTTTATATTCCTTTTACATTCTCATTTTTATATTTTCATATTCTGTTACATACATACATACATACATACATACATACATACATACATACATACATTGAGCATGTCTAGACATGTAGCTATATGCATGAGAATACATACATAAAACATACAAATCTGCACATACATACATACATACATACAAACAAAAATACCCTGTTGTTGATGTTGAAATTCCAGTGAAGGAGCCTTGGATCTAGGTTAGAAACCGGTTTTGTTTCTATTGGCAAGAAATCTTGAAATAAACTGAATAATGATATACATACATACGTTTATAAACACATATATAAACAGCACAAGATCGTGAAGAACCTCTTAATGTCAACATGTGAGTGTGATGTAACATCGTGTAACAATTCCCAAGCATCTGACGACTATACATCGCCATTGCATGGGCTCAAGAAGGATCATAAGCCATCTTCTAACCTTGTTGCTCCACTTCACCAACCCGACCAGTTTGCAGGGTTTAGCTTCTCCAGAAGCGTCCACTAAACTACATCTTTCTGAAATTCTGTAATATACGAGAGAGAGGACCTCGGTAAAATCAATGCGGAAGAACCATTCCTACAGCTTCGGGTTGCAGAAATGTCTGCAATTGAGTAGGTGATTGGCGAGATTAGCGAGATTGGGGAGATTAGCCAGACCGATATAATATTTCACAAGATCAGCACCAGCATGCTGGAACTTCTAAAACTGTGCATACGACAGTGAATACTTAGAGAAGTTTGACTTTAAAAGGGTTTACCCCAGCAAACCTGAGCCATATGCCACCTTCACTTCAATAGTAAAAGAGAAACTGGTATAGCCTGTTAAGCTATGCATAAAAATAACCAGGAACAATTAAGTGTCGATGTATTATTTATTTCACTTCAATCAGCTACATTGTGAGGGCGAGCACGATCGGTCATTTAAATCCCCAAACTCCTTTCCCGCCTAACCGGAAGTTCCTTCTCTGCGGACCAGCTCGATAGCTAGCCCACAGTGAAGGTCCTTATCTACAGTTCGTCTGTTATGAGTCCATGGGCAGGGCTCTACACGGGAATGAATAAACGAAACCATAAAAACTTCAGAGAACCGCGTTTTGTTGAGAACTGTGATCGTATATACTGCGTGTGCCAGCATAAAAACAACGGTGAAGAGCCGCATATTTAAATTCAATAATAAATTGTGTGTTCAGGAAAAGAGGCGGCCATTTGGTTCCAGTATCACCGGAGACGTAGCCAACCTCTTAGTGGAGTTGTGTGAGAGAGAGAAGACTCAAACATCACATAGCGAAAAAGATCAACATCTGTGGTAAGCTACTTTCGAGATGTAAATAACATAAAACTTGGGTTTAAGGTAATCCGAGAAGACAGTAATCTGGAAGCAACGTGGAGAGAAACCAACACAAAGCAGATTGCGTCCACCGGAACATAGAAGTGATAACTGACCATCCCTCAATAAAAGACTGTCCGTCCCAAGCGCTGGACTCTGACCAGAAACAACAGACAACAACCCATGGTCATTCAACACTTGGTCCACCCAGTAAGAGTGCTGAGAAAATGTTTTCCGCAAAAGCTCGTAATCTTGCCAAATAGGGAAACAAACTCGTCTATCGTTTGCAGTTCTCCTGATACAGCCGAAAGAACAGGGTTGAAGCGTGCAAAGGAACCAGAAAAAAAGGAAACAATGTGAATAGAGTATACTGTGGGTAGCGATGCAAATCCTGGAACAGATTAGAAAGGAGAAATTTGGATAGATGAACGTAATCTTGTGTTGAGCAGTAGAATTCTTTATTCTTTTATTCTTTTAATGGTTTCAGTCGTAGGACTGCAGTCATGCTGGAGCACCGCCTTCGTTATTTTCTATCAGTTTTGTTATCGTTTTATGGTTGGAAGTTGGTCTATGATTCAGTTTGGAGCTGTTGTTCTTCCCTGAATGTATCTTTGAATGATTGGTTCGGTTCGGTTCGGTGCCGCCGTTAGCAGTTCCTTCAATGATTATTTGAATGTTCCAGTGGAGGTTCCTTTTATATTATTGATTTCTTTAGGTTGGCTGTTGAACAGTTGAGGATTTCATGTTTTAATCTGGGCGCGCAGTAAAACCACATGATAAAAGGAATATGCCCAAATCAAACCCCTGCTTAGTTGCAAGGAACTTTTTGAAGGAAAAGTCTTATAGAAGGTCCTCTGATATAGTTGAGGTAGTTTCCGGCCATTCTACTCTAGTTTATGGTGGATTATTAGGGTGTGGTATACGTGGTTATAGGAGTGTTAGTGGCTATAATGCAGTGATATCTCATATGACAAAGCTATCATTTCACAAAATCAATCCATCATCTTCTAGGCATGGAAGTAGGTAGATGTGTGTGGTGGTGGTGGTGGTGGGGTTATGCATAGATATGTATTTGTGTGGAGAATGCAGGTCGATATACCTAAAGAGAGAAACAGATAGCAAACCATCAGGTGCTAAATGGTAAAACGCATGAATAGGTAACAATAAAAAGTAGCTGACAGGCCGCAAACAACCCGACAGACCACAAAGACAACAACAACAGCAACAGCTGCAGCAGTAATGTTGATTTGTTGGTAAATGAAAATGAACACCAAAACAAGAAGAGCGCTGGCCCTAGTTTCTATAGAAAGTCTGTTGAGATAACTTTAAAAAATGATTGAATAGTATTGGTAACATAATATGGGACACGGTGAAGACTTAAAAGCCTTTAATATACTTTGTAGTATCTTACGGTTGCTTAACGAAATACGGTGTCCCTACCAGCTATTAATATGCTATTCTAAAATGGAGGACATCTTATTAAAAGTTTGTTTTTTGGAGAATAGTTGACGATTTTTTTTTCTCAAATGATAGTACTAATTAAGTTCTTAACTCCTTAAGGTCGGGTATAAATAGCAAGTCTCAATAAGCCATTCCCGTCTTCTGAAGAAGAAAGCATGTTGTATCAATAAGCCACACACGGCCTCAAATGGTTAAAAATCTAAGAATATATAATTTTATTAATATTAATGAGTTCCACGTTTGATACTCTGTGTGTAAATTGACATCTTGGAAGTTTACAACTCTGAGATAAGAAACGATGATTGTTTCGTTGAAATTATCAAATATGTTCGACATGTTTTATCGAAGGTTTTCCAATATGCTCATTAGAATGTGGAGAAACGGTCAGCCTATTATCTCTGTATAGTTCTGTTTGATAAAGCGAAATTCCTAATTTGGTACATTTTATAATTCCTAGACCGGGTGGTGCGTTGTGCTCTTGAACAAAACATGTGTGCCGTACATTAGTACACTCCCTCCTTCAAATTGATGTCGCCTGGACAGGCGCACGGTGTTCGAAGTGATCACATCAGGCGTCGAAGTGATCACAGAACAACGTGACATGAAATGTTTTCATTTTTTATTTTCTATAGGATTTAGGGTCTGCATAGAAAGTTACAGCGTTTCCTATACGAAACATCTTCGATTGCATTCTTTATACTTACTCAGATACTTAGATAGGTTTCGGCTACACTGGCCCAGGCCATAGCTAACTCAATAGCACCACCTGGAAAAGACATTTAGTAATGTATTTTTGTCGAGTTATTTTTAGGCACCATTGCCCATTCGATTAAAGAGTTGTTGTTTGCCGCAATATATCCGGGTGTTGGTGGTTTATCTGGAATTTGTTGGAGATATTCATCCAGGAACATTTTGAAGGTTATGGAATCTTTTTCCTCCTTTATATGTTTTGAAATGATGTTTAAAAGAGCAGGTCCAGTTGAGGAGAAGTAGTTCTGTCTTAGTGTTGTGATGTGCTGAGAGCACAATTTCTGTAGAGGACGCATGGCACGGGGACCAAGCCTTGGGTGGATTTTAAAAGTGATACCGATATCATTTGGACAATACTGTCAGAACAATTTCCACATCATACAAATAATATATAGATGTATTCATAGAAGAAACGTCACAAGTCGGTGCTGCCTTTAAATTCTGTAGAAAACCTGTAGGGATACACCTAAAACAGAAGCAATATACATCAATTAGGCAAATTACATTTTAATCCAAGGGACTATAACATCATGGGATTATAAAATTTGATCCTAATTTTGGGATTATAACATTTAAACCTAATCGGGAGATTATAAAATTCGATCTTAACCATGAGATTACAACGTTTGATCCTAGTCGTGCCTAATTAACCAACAAGTTAGAAATCGTAGACTCAATTCATTTCATTATTCTTGGTATCACTACATTTGTAACTCATATTTTCAAATCCAAATTGAACCCATGGGGATCATTGAACAAACAACAAACTTAAAATAGTTTTCCCTCAATTACCTTGTCTATTTTATTGTAATATATATTTTATTTGGCTTACCTGGCCGAAACTTCGAAGTGACTGTCAATAATATTCTTGTTTCAGAACAATATATATACACATACATATATATATATAATCTTTTATCTTTTACTTGTTTCAGTCATTGGACGGCGGTCATGTTGGGGCATCGCCTTGACGGGTTTAAGCGAACGAAACGACGCCAGCGTTTAAATCTTAAAGCCTGGTACTTATTATATCGATCACTTTTTGACGAACCGGTAAGTTACAGGGAACGTAAATAAAACCAACACCACACACAGAGACAAATTCACACTCATAAATGTGTGTGTATGTATATATATATATATATATATATACATACAGAGTGGGCCAAAAGTCAAGCACAAAATAAGTTCAACATGCTCCATAATAATAATAATAATTTCGGCACAAGGCCAGCCATTCTGGGGGAAGTGTAAGTCGATTACACTGATCCTCCAGTGCTCGACTGGTTCTTATTTTAATCGATTACGAAAGGATGAAAGGCAAAGTCGACCTCGGCGGAATTTGAACTCAGAACGAAAAGCCGAATGAAATGCCGTCGAGCATCTTTTTTTTTTCCCCCGGCATGCTAACGACTCGGCCAGCTCGGTGCATGACCTTTAACCCACCCTGTATATACACATATATGCACACACACACGTGTGCGCGCGCGCGTGTGTATCTAGAGTTGATTGTATCGTCTGGTTTGTTCCCTTATCGGCCAATTATCTGATGAATAGTAATGTGATTGTTGGGTGTATAATAGACAGTGTTTCTGATTTCGTACGTCGGCTGCGATAACGTTTGTTCAAAGAGTTATATCCACAGACCGTAACAGAATAACGATGACAATAACCACAACCACAACAACAACAACGGTTTAACTACAATAACAAGAATATCGACGATAATGATAATGATTATCATCATCATCATCATCATCATCATTATTATTATTATTGTTATTATTATTATAGAGAGCCGATCCTTGAGTCTAATTAAAACAAAAGTGATAATTCAATGAAATCTTATGGACAAACCAGGCTTCGTTGATTCGATCAATCGATTCTACTTCCTCCCCGCCCTTCACAACATTTGACCTGGAAACAGATTTGAGAACCAGAATCACTTGTGTTGGTCTATTGCCGTCTTTATTTTACTCAAAATTAATATAGATATCGATTAGTTTGTAGTTACCAAACAACAACAATAAATTCGATTGCCTTTGTCTCATTCTTACCCTTCGATATTCACCGTTTCTCGAGCTGATTAGTTTCGCGATACCGATAGATAGGTCGATGGTTCGTATTCTGTCGCCTGCACTGCGATGCGTTTGTAACCGAGTTGTTCTAACTCTCGACAGTCCTCAAAGCAGGAAATAAAAACCGTTTAATGGCGGGATTCCTTGTTGTAAGCAGTGGGAGCACTATATGATTTGATGAATGTTTCCTTCCTTGGCAATGCTGCGTGAAACACCTTACGAGGCTATGTGTGTGTTTCTGTGTGTATATTCGTGGTGTGTGTATGGGTGTGTGTGTGTGTGTGTGTGTGTGTGTGTGTGTGTGTGTGTGCGCGCGCGCGCGCGCGCGCGTGTGAAAATACATATGCGTACGTACGTATGTGTGTAAATATACGTTTGTGTGTATATATTTGTGTGCTACACTATACTGCAGACTATATATCTATAGATCTTAGTCAACAATGAGTGTAGCAGACACATGTAAAGATGTTGGGCAGAAAAGAAAGAATAGCTGGACTAGTTTCATTCCTGGGTTGAGTTGTCTGTGATGTAGTAACTTTGTCTTTGAATTTCACAGAGACACACTTCATAAACTTTATAAACCCACAATTACAGCCGACTTAAATAAAACAGAGAGGCCATTTTGGGCAGCTGGTGAGATTAATAAACAACAGGCGCGTTAATAATGTTTTGTATGCGTAACCATGCTACACAGTTTATCTGGTGATGCTTAATCCACAGAAGTAAAGTGTGTGTGTGTGTGTCGTTGTTCTGTGCATCAAAGCTGTGTGGGAGACCCGTTTTACGGCTGATGGTCACTGCCGTACGAACGATGGTGACACATATACAACCCAGGGAAGTTTTCACCTGTGAAACGGTTTTAAAAAATCTCTAACTACCACCTCACCGATAGAGCAGGACATTTATGTCTACTAATTTCATTCAAAAGCACCAACAAATATTTAGTAAATGATTAGTGTTGGTTATTCATTAAATAGCCGTAAACTGATGATTGCTGTGTTGATAAGTTCACAGATGTGTGACTAATACCGCCATCAGAGTTCGCTTGTTGTGAATCATTGTTGATTGACGACCGGAAAATATAAACCACGTAGTTGCTTCCACTCACAACACGGATATCGAGCAGCCAGAAATAGTTTCGTGTAAGAAATCTTGTTGGTAAAAAGTTAGTGGTCAATCGATGTAGGTAGGGGCAGTAGCTTCTATTTTAGTCGGTCGACACGTGTTGTTATTATAGTGAGAGAGTATGCCATCAAAGTGACGTTGGGGTACAAATATACGAAGCCCAATATACCCGTCATGACTACCCGTCTGATAAGGGTACACCAGGCACATACATCACAACCATTGTGCGCGACATAGTGATCTCATATCGAGTTAGATAGTGCATGACCTTGCAGGTGGGACCTAGTTAGAATCTTCTTCGGGTTGAGTAGCCCAGCCCGCTCAAAAGGTCCCCTGAATTGGGGTTCTTTAAGGATGATGAACAAACACATGTTTCCAGAAGTGAATTATTCAAACCCCAAATAATTCCTCTCAACACATGGCTATAATGCTCCCCCACTACTTCTGCTCGTGATCAGAGATGCACATGTCCTCAGCCATCAATCGACATGTTCAAATAGACAAGCAAATTTGTGGTATTGAGCAGAATATTTGCTGTAGCCCATCTTTTATACCAAGACAAAACATGTAAATGATAACACTTCCAATCAGTTATGATCAAAAGACTATTATTATTATTATTATTATTATTATTATTATTATTATTATTATTATTGTTCAGTAGTTTTATTTTTATAACGTGCTTTCACTTCACTACCAAGCGCAGCTCTGTGTGCCTTGGGTATGTGCTGTGGTTTGCCGTAATGCTCTTATGGTTACTGTATTGAAAGTGTTTTGCGTAGGATGTGTGCAGTGCCCAGTAGTGCAATTTTCTGTATGTTATATATATTTGTAAGTCCTGGTGTTTTTGTTATGTATTTGTCTGAATATTTTTTTATTATACCTAAGGCACCTACTATGATAGGAATTGTTTCTGTTTTTAGATTCCACATTCGAGTTACCTCTATTTCCAGGTCTTTGTATTTTGAAAGTTTCTCCATTTCTTTTAGGGAAACGTTGTCATCTGCTGGTATTGATACATCAATTAGAAAGCATTTTTTTCCTTCATGATCTTTGACAACTATATCTGGCCTATTGGCCTTAATTTTTCTCATTGATCTTCAATCCCATCCTTTCTGCAACAGTCCTACTTGCAGCCTTGATGAGTTTGTTTGTGAGATCTTCTTTGTTTCAATGTGTTTCTATACATCATTAACTTTATTTGTTTCTTAATTTAGTCTCAATTGATGAGCCTTTTGAAGTCACTCATAAATTCTGCCTCTTGTCTAATCTTCATCATTTAATTGTTCTCTGATCTCGATTCTTTCACCACACACACCACTTTCGTTTCTCATATGCTCAGCATACACATATATCCTTCTTTCGATTGCTTTTAACTCCAATTCTGATAACCACTTATTCTTTCATATTGCTCTTGCTTGGTCACATAATCTCTGTTCTGTGATTTCAAACAGTTTCATATCCTTCCATTCTCTGTGCATTCGCCGTCTTTATCCTCTGAGTGGTACGACATTTGCATCAAGTGGGACGCTCAAATAGGAATATTCCATAACTATCATGTTTACTTGTTTCCTCCACTTTTGTCTCGCAGCATGGTTAACAGTGGCTGGATTACGACACGGCCACTCTGTGGCACCTACCGTGTGCGGCACCTTTACCATTGGTTCTAGTCCCGTTCACACTGTTATCATTAACTGTTTCGTTTGATATTTTCACTCATAAATGAGGTGCGTTTTTAGGTTACCACAAACCAGTATTTTTTATCGAGACACCATCTCTATCAAAGTTAACCACCAAAGCGGAAAACGACTTCCCCTGTTTTTGAAATCATAGTGGTCCTTCTTCTAGGCTGATTGCTATCCAAGGCTAACGAAATCAGCCTACCCGGAGCACTGGTCATTTGAAGGCGACAGACACTCGCTTTTTCACTCCCGTCTCCAGTTACTTCCAAATGGTTTCGCTACGCGAATTCCAGTAACTGGACTTGACTGTCAGAGGTTGTATTTTGAGCAGACCATTGGAGCATTTTATCAGCAAAGCTTGCTCAATTCCCTTCGGCACCCTGACATTGACAGTTTTCTCATTATTATTAATAATACTGTTGTTGTTGTTGTTGCCGTTAGGGCTGCAAGCTGGCAGAATCGTTAGCATCTCCCCACGAGAGAAGATGAGTACATGTGTATGTGTGTGTGGCTGTGGGTTTGTGTGGATGTGTGTGTGCGTGTATTTGTGAGTGTGTGGATGTGTGTATTTATTTGTATATGAAAATAGTTATAGGTTCATATGTATGTATATGTGTGTGTGTAGATCGCTGACCACTACATTTATATTTGTTTTCTCCTTGTTTCTTTCTGTGTTCCTTTCAGTTGAAGAGCGTAGCTCGAAACGTCAAAGACTTTCTCTATTCCCGAGCGTTAAACTAATACATCCATTTGTTGTTTACACCACCTGTCTTCGTCTGTTGTTTTTTTCGTAAATTCTCCCATGTATATATATATATATATATATATATATATATATATATATATATATATATATATATACATGGGAAAGGCGACAGCACTATGGAGGTTGAGAGGTGGATAAAGTGAAAGAGTAAGTACAGTAGGCAGTCTCGAATGTCACTCGACTTGAAAGGGATGAAAGAATGACATAATAAAAGGAGTGGCACGGATAGCAATAAAATGATTAATATATGAAGCAAGCAAAATATCAACATTCACACCTAGGCGAGTATTAATATTAATTAATTTACTGCCGTTTATTGTGGCAATATTATCCGCTAAATTTGGAGTGGTAGAATAGTAAAGTTTGACCGTGTGCCTATTAAATAACTTATTGTATTTATTAGAAGGCAAATGCACGAGAAAATATAAAGAAAATATCTGTGGACACATGCAAACCAAAGAGAAGTCATACGACAGAAATTTCCGCTTTCGTAAGCGATTCTCTCACTTACCGCTGTTCCAGTTGTGGCGGGTCATACTATCTGATTCTAATTTAGTGTTTTCGTCCTAATGATTTAAGGGGAGTCGGTTACGGTTATTTCCCACTATAGCGATACAGCATTAAAAATTACAGTTCCACTAACAGTATCTGGTCGTTCCGATACGCCGCCACAATTCAAATAATGGTTGTAGTTGGAGATTCTGGGATCAATTTGATGGTATTGCCAACGCAAATGTTAATCCTACTAGCATTATTAGGAACTATGGTTCCACCGTGGATTTACTACAGTTAGTTTCTGGTGTCGATACGTCACCGATCTTATTCGCAAAGTTGTTGTTGTTGTTGTTGTAATTATTATTGAGTGAGAGAGCAGTGCATGCCATCAAAGTGACACTGGGGTAAAATATACGAAACCCAATATATACCCATTATGACTACCTGTCTGATAAGGGTACACCAGGCATATGCATCTCA